>NW_018108360.1:30239-41430 GCF_000183805.2 Loa loa | reverse complement strand
AATACATATATATATATATATATATATATATATATATATATGTTGCAGGTGATAGTTCTCGACGAACAATACTGGCAGTTAATTCATGTGCCTGCACCAGAACCGTCCGAAACAGCCGAAGATTACGTAACACGGTTTGTCAATGCTTTTAGTGATATTTTAAAATTTTTAAAGTTCAAAATTTAAAATTGGTTAGATTGGGGGAAAAACTTTTTACTGATCCACTTTACTGGAATGAAATTTAATGGAACCATTTTTTCGGAACATTTTTTAATCTAAATCTAGAATTGAATAAGTTTATCGCTTACTGCAAACAACTTTTCATTTAATTTTGGGGTAATGGAACTAGTAAATGTGACACAATTGGGACAAACTCGACGATCGGGTATTGCTACCCTCTTAGGAGTGACGACAATTGTAGAAAGTGCTGCAGAAACAATTATGCTCGAAACAAAAAGAAGTGCGGTGATTTTAAAATTAAATTGCCAAATTATTTCGGAAACAACAAAATTCTAAACTATTAGGAAGAACTTGCCAGTGGAAATTTATTTTTAGCTTCTCAAAACTTGTCAACTTCAAACTATCATCAAATTGATTTACTTATTCCTTTATACTTTGAAGATTTTATTTCAATTTCTTCTGTTGATTTATTTTAGGCTTATCGGCAAATGATTTACAAGATGAATGCGAACGGATGTATGTCACATTATACAGATTATTACGGAAATATTTAAAACTTCGAGAAATACTTAAAGAATTGAATTCAAATTACCATTCTTCACGCTTTTTACCCATCGTTCCACGATATAGTTTGTTAAAATCTATGATAAAAAACGTAATCAGAGAACCAACATTTGCTGAGATATATCATGAGCCAGATATATAATTAGTAGTTGTTGTTTCTCGAGTATTTGTGAATTTCCTTCTTTTTTTTCCTCCATTTCTGAAGTTCGTTTAAAATTTGATAACAAATTCGTGTTGCTCATTGCAAAAATAATAAGGATATTAAGCAAATAGGTTGAAAATTATAAAACGAACTATTAATTTTCCCTTAGGTATTCCGGAAACATAAATAGATATATAGCTATGCTTCATAATTTTGCTCATAAATCGAAAAAAAAGGGAAATAATTCCATTTATATGCTTTAAAACATGTGAGTAGTCAAAAGTTCAACAGTTAGACATTCCACTTAAAATGTAATTTCAATTTCGATTAATTTAAACATACTTAAAAGTTTATGAATTATCTAATGAAATATTGTATACCGCTGGGAAAAGGCTCTTACTATGCTTAAATCTGAATTCTTCCATTTCATCATTAGAGATGAGAAAAAATCATTGATCTCTACATGAATAACTGCTATTTATAAGCCTTAATAAAGATTTAAAGTATAATTAGTTAATAAAGAGGTACAACAAAAAAAAAAACGCTATACCAATAATACCAATCTTCATTTAATTTATTTTATCTTTCATCGCTTTCCAATTTGGTATCAAAAAAAAAGTGGAGAAATACCAAACGTTTGAATTACTCGATAGCAATATAATTAAGTGCTATCCCATAAAAGACATTAAATTAGTCTGAAAAATAGCACAAACAAATTTCCCAGAAATCAAATGGTCATAGATTATCTTTGAAATTAAATTTTTTGCAAATATTAACGTCAAATTCTTTATAATTTTATCATCTTAAGTATATTCAGTTAATCTTTGCTACTTGTCTTGGAAAAAACAAAATATACTTTAGGTTAACTGATGATGTGTACCAAAAGTTTCAGCAAGGTATTGATTGAACCATTTAGGCTATTATCATTCATTCATTTCATCGAAATATTTTTCCATGCTGTGAAAACTATTAATGAATTCGTTGATAAGGCGATTCATTCCTACCGCATCTTTGAAAACGATTTTCAAATTTATTCTAAACAATTCTGTTATCCAATTTTGCCCAATCAACTAACATTCGATATGATACTGAAGGAAAATTTGAATTATTGCAGCTACACGAAAAGCTTTGTTTGCTCTTTGATAGAATAAAATTGTTAACTTTAAACTTCAGAAAATTAATTAGTAATTCTATTTTAAATATAATATGATTTCCTTCCGTAAAGTTGCCGAAGGAAGTGCTTAAACAATAAATTTCAAATTCAGCTTTTTTTTTTCTGGATTAAACTTTTTGGATAGTTTGAAAAAGGCACTACCTTCTGGAATAACTTGGTACCACAATTATCAGTTCATCAGATTTTTTTTTTCTGTCAAACTTTTCACGATTCTTATCATGAATTTGTCACAAAATACCAAAAAAAAATCAATTTTATTGTTTTATTGTTGTATTCTAGGTAGCAATATGTTTTTTGTAATGGAACGACTATAATCGTACATATATTCTTGATTCGGAAAAAATTAGATAATATTCTGAAAATTATGAGGCAATTCTTCACTTCGTTAGAAACTTGTTTTTTCAATTCCTAAAATTGCAACACTGATCTAAAAGATCAAAATTTTACCATTCGATGAAAAAGTTAAAGAGAGATTATTGGGATTTCATTCATATGGCGCTTCCCACATCATCATGTTTTTAAATGTTTCTGTAGTTGACCTCATACAATCTTATCAGAAAAATTAATGCAACTCCGCAGATTTTATCACTTCATAACCTAATCAACGATGTTTCAAATGTCGTTAATGAATGATTTTCTTTCAATGTTAATGAGTTGTGGGTTATTTTTTTTTTCGTAAATATCCGTTTCCCGAAAAACGATCACATCATGAATAATATTATCCCATTTGATTTCTACGTCTTTTTCTGCTTTAATCTTGCAAAACAAAGTTTCACTTTTATAAAAAGAACGACAAATTTTTTGTAATAAGTATTTCTAACTTTCAGAATTTTAGGTTTTGTTCGAAAAATTTTCAAATTTTTTTCAAAATCACACGGACGGTTTTTTTTTCTTTTGTTAATTGAAAGAAAAAACTTATCACAACTTACATGGTAATTAATGGTGCTATGGTTTAAAGTTACTGCTGAAATTAATAATGATATTAGCCAATCATTTAAAATAATAACCTTTGTTATCAGTCGATATCACTGCTATTTTCACTTCTCAAAAGGATGAATCAACAACAAATGCGCGAGTGGAAAAATTGGCTTCTGCTGCATCATTTTTATCAATTCGCTAATATTATTATTCCTTAATTTCAATAAAAATTTAATTCCTCAAAATATATGAAGCAACAATACATTTATCATTCAGTATAATAATAATAATGTAAAAGAGCTCTTTTCCATTTAATATTTTTTTTTATAAAATTCAAAAATTTTCACAAATTCAAATTTTTGCTTCATTCTTTGCATTTCCATGAAATGTACCAATTTCTCTCATACAACAAAATTAATCAAATAATGCTCAAAAATTCCTAAAATTCAATTCAACCTTTAATGTATTCATTTTCGAGTATTGCTCTCTTGGGGATTTATATTTCAAAACATGAAAACTATTGAATGGTAGTTTTTTCCTTTTTTTTTCCCCCCCCCCTTCTCCCCACCCCTCCCCCTCCTTTTATTTCCATGAAGATTGATGATATCAGATTGATGAAATCATTGATATTGATATCAAAAGGCATTTCATTACATTAAAACAAAAAATAATTTGTGTTATTTCTTTGCCATCATTCATTTCAACAACATCTCCATGAATTTTTATGCATTCTGTTAACATCATTATACTTACAAAATGTATTTATTATGGAAGTATAGAGCATAAAATTCTTATTTTTATCATATTATTAGAATTTGGTTAAAAAATTCTATCCAAGTAATAACAATTAAAATGAAAGAGGAATAATCAAAATGGTGAAAAACTGGATAACTCATTTCGAATTTCAATTTTTTTCAAAAAATTTCCTCGAAATATGGTTAACTTCAGCAAATGCCTATGTATAATATATATTATATATATATATATTATACATATTAACCTAACTATTCCAACTGCTTTTTAAGTAAAAAAAAATTCGCCAAATTTAGTTCATCAAATTTGCCAGGTTAAATAAAGTTCTGAAAGATAACAAAATCAGGTAAAGATATATAGACATATATTGATTGATCAAATGAAACAAATCCACGTTGGTCACACATCAAAGATGTGATATTGATCGATTTGGGATCAAAGAACGATATTCAGAATACTGGAGTATAAAAAAGAGTACAAAGGGATAGAGTATAACAAAAGTTTTTTACGATTTAAAAGAATTTCATAATTTGCAATGTTTACCGATTAAATTTTTTTGCTCACCTACTTCCTTAGCTTAATATTCTTCCCTATCACTACCACTACTACTCTTCGAGATGTTTTATTCGGACTAGCTCATGGATTGTCATGTCCATAGACTCAATGCAGGCCATCAGCTCTCCTGATCAAAACATTTGATTAACTGAACATGGGAGAGTTAACCACTTAATTAATTGAAATAGCTGAAATTATCACTTCTGGGAAAATCCAAAAAAAAGAAATAAAAAGAAGAGTAATCACTGGTATCGCTCCTGATGCATCCTGGAAATATCGGAAGCCAAAACAATTGTTAAAAAAAAACCCGACGATTTAATACAGAAAAATAGATTACTGCAAAGGATTGTAATGATGTAAGTGTTCTTTCTTGTTTTTTTTCATAAAAAAAAATGAAAAAAAGAATTTGAAAAATCGAAAGGTTTAATTTCAACTTGGGAAAACTTGAATATATTTAGACAAAGTAATTGGATATCATTGAGATTAATTAATCGTTTTCGAAATTTCTACAGGCTTTTCTGAACAAATTTAGTTTAATTATTTCATGTAAGATGTTTTTTTCTAACTTCATAATACTTGGTATATATAATCTAAGATCAGAATAAGACTCCAAAATATTGAAAGATATAAACACGCCTAAATAAAAATACAGAGAAAAAAACAAAAAATAAATAAATAACTTTTGAAGAATGAATTAAACTGCAGAATTTATGTAAACCCGTTCCAGATAATTTTATCGTCTAAAATTTCCACCGCATATTTTATTCAATCGTAACTTTGAAATTTAAAATTTGATAACTTCACTGTTTTTCAAATTTTAATTGTTTGATATTGCGCAAAAATGAAAGAGCTACAATAAATCAGCAACATATCCGTTCTGTTGAGAAATATCCATATTTCTCTCTCTTCAATGAATAATTTGTTTGGGAAATGGATGTGTAATGAAATTTTTCAAATGAACGATTAAATAATTTGATGATTATTGTCATTCTCTTTTCATATTTAATTAATATCAGAAATTGAAATTTAATTAATATCAGAAAATTTCTTGTCTTATCGATTTTGAATAATAAAATTTGTTTAAATTTATTTTAACTTGAAATGTAAGCAATTAAGAGATGGAAGAGTAAGAATGGGAATATTTTGCTATTTCCAATTATTTAAAAACTTAACGTTTTTTCTTCCTTTTTTTTCGAAAATAAGCTGATCAATTTATCACACTCCCAACTTACTTAAATCTATTCATTATTAGGTTGCTATAGTGATACTTAAAGCATTTCATCCTTCTTTTCTCCCTTCCCAAATCCCTTTTAGCAACGGACCATACCTCTTAGTTTGATAAAATCTTACCTCACTTTGTTTTTCTTTCCTTTTCAATCTTGCATCCTTTTTTCTAATTTGCTTATTAGCTCAAAAAACTTGATTTAAAAACACCATTTTTTGGCAACTTTTCAAACTTCGCACATATTACACGTGAAGAAGTAAAAAACTTTTGTTCATACAAATCATAATATTGATTACACTAATTTTGTCACTAATTACATTTACCCTTTTTAATTTCATTTTTTTTTTTGCAGTAAAAATTCCAAACTTGAAATTCAAAAAGAAACAAAAAATCTCAAAACATTAGTGTTTTCTTACTTTTATTCTAGTATACCAGGAAATAAGCAAAACCAATGAAGTTTTATGACTTAATTTTGAATAATTCGCTTAAAGAAAAAGAATATATTCAAAGTATTAAAAAAATAAACCTTTTATTCTATTTTCAGGATCAATGTCTTATTTTTTGCTAATATTCCTTATTTTTTATCAATTACAGGTCAGTTAACCTGTATTTTCAACCTGAACTTACTGCACGATGTTATCAATATTTTTTTTTGCGATTTTCATTCAAAAATTAGGATTTTTAAAAGACCCTAAGTCTTAAATTGTTACTAACCTTAAACTCATATTTTACTTTTTTTCTATGGTAAAATGCGCTTATTCATTTCAGAAAAACAATGCAGGAGAAGAAATATTATCAACACCTTCTGCAGCTGAAGCTGGAGCTGGTTCTAAATTTTACTTTAATACACTTAACATTTGCTCTATAGTAATGGTTCCTAACCAGTGGTCTGGCTAACCACTAGTGGTCCGCGAGCATTAAAATCTGGACTGCGAGGGCTATTAAAAATTATGCTCCTTCTTTTTAACATTATAATGTTATTCCAAGTTTAATACCACGTCAAAAGTTTTGGTTAAAATATTTTTTAAATTAACAGAATTTGGTGGTCCATGCTACAAATAAAAGAGCTAAAGTGGAAGAAGGTTGGAACCAGTACTATATAGGAATTATTTTATATATATAAAGATCGAACTTACCAAATATCCGACTCCTAAAATTTCCGTTTTTAGGATTTAATCTCTCAAAGTGTATGTATAACTGCACCTGTATGTTTCAAGTTTAGTTTCTTTTTCATTAATCTTGAACCTATTATGGTGCAAGACAGGGTCGAAGAGTAATTTTCGAGTATTCCCCTCATTGCAGTCTTGTATTTAATCAAAAAACTTTTTACTCTAGTTCGAAAAGTACTATCTGGCACACTTCACCCTTATTCTTCCTTCGTCTTGCATTCTATCCCTTTTTCTAATTTCTAATTTTAACTCTAGTCGGGAAGTTTGTTGTCATAGAATCAAATGTCAACTTTTATATTATCATGTACTCAATTAGAACTCATAAATTTATTTTGTTCCTTTTTCGACAATTTCCGGAATGAAAAACAAAAGCAAAAAAAGAAAAAAGAAACCGATGGTGGTAAAAACTTTTCGAATCCTTCTACTGAACTTTAATAGACTTATGGCTTTTTGTATGCCAGATGAGAAATCACCTTGACAAGCATAACCAAAAAGAAAACAAAACAAGATAAAACCTGACAAGTACCGGTTTTTTTTCTACTGACTTAAGCATTATTATTTACAGTTTTTTAAACATGTTTGAAAATTTTCCATATTTGATTCTGATGCAAAACATTCTAATTAGCATCAAATAATGATTTCAATACTTTTGAATTCTTTTCAATAGATCTCTTGCAGTTCGATCTGTCATGTTTCTGGTGTAGATCATAATGACGTTAATTTAACGGGTAAATTCCAATTATATCCAATGAAATTTTCGATAGGAATTATCAATTATTATTTCAGGAGTAACTGGATCAGGCATATTAACAACTACAAAAGGAACTCAATGTTTAATACCACTGACAGCGTTTCCAGGATGGCTTGCATTTACGTCTATCTTATACGAAGTTATCCGAAGTTTCTGATGTTTACAAATAACTTGGATAATCATGTCTGTTATCAGCATAAGAAATTTCTACCTCATTTCCAGACAACTCATTTTTAGGACTTGTATGAAATTACAAAATTTTCTTGCAAATTCTGAAAATTCATGTTAAGCTTGTTATTGATTGAAGCCAAAAAAAAAAAGTATGACGACAATTTAAACGAATTTACTCCGACTTACTTTGGCATAATTTGTAAATTTATGCGATGAGAGCGCAATAGACCGAATGACTGTATAGAGATAAATTTACAAGCAGCTATAAATAGATAGCAATGAAGAAATTATATGACAGATGCTTACACATGCATCATACCTTTTAATGGTTGTGCGAAAGTATGTCCAGCAAAACTGTGCACCATTCTTCCGGAATTGGTTTATGATGCTATCTTTCGAACCGTTCTGCATGATTCATTCACCTTTGAGCATATCGATGGCTCAAACTACCGGATGTATCCAATAGATAATGTATTCATGGTCTGCTTTAAGTTTCCCAAACATTAACTACTTTTGCTTCCCCTAAATCCTACGCCATGATAGGATTGAGTTTTGCGAGAGGGAAAGAATTTGATCTGATTTGGAATTTAAATTCTTCATTTCTCATATGCTCAATGCTTTATCTGACATCATGATAAGGTTTTATGTCGAAGGCATTGCAAATTACTTTATCGAGCGATTTAAATAGTTTCAAATAAGTTAAGTTTTTTTTTTGTTCGCATCGTTTTTCTTACTGGCTACATGTTGTTGAGATAAATTTAAACTAGAAATCATTTTGTACTTCAATAAAAATACAGTCTTGTTTGTATTTATATACATAAATCAAATGATATTTGTCTTTCTAAAGGAGAAAATTTTCGAACCAGTTCGACTAGTCTGAAATGAACAAGAAAATATTTAAATACTGATTTTTTTTAGTAAGTCCAAATATTCTGTTCGTTAGAAATTCGAGTATTCTTGTTAACGATGCAGAAAATCTAATCCGTTTTCTTCGTGTTTCAAAGTCCAGTTTTTCTTTTTTTTTCACAATGAAATAATGGAAATGCGGATGTATCCAGATATGGATGGAGCATCTTTCAGTTTTCAAAATTTTGAGGACAGATTTTCCAAAAACACGAAAAAAATGAAATTGCTGAATAACTTCACATGGTTTAATGAATAAGCAAAAAATAAGATAAAAACACAAATAAACACGTAAACAAAAAATAAACAGTAATTCATAAATTTATTATAATGCACAAAGTAAAACGCTGGACCGAATATTTTCCTCTTAGTATATTATAAAACATGTTCAAACTGACGAGTGACATGGTTTAGTGAAAAAAACAGAAAACAAACAAACAAACATTGCTTGTTTACAAAGAAGAAACAACTCATAAACTCATTCAAATACAAAAAGTAAAACGTTGAAACGAATTATTTCTTCATTAGTATATTATAAAGTAAACTGATAACATTAAAGTTGATAAATTTTTGGTATCACTATACATGCAGTACAAAAGATGATTTATTATAAAAACAAATTTCGAAATCACAACGGATATGAAAGCACTAATTTAAACAGTAAATAAGCTAATTTACTTTGATTTATAATTGCTTAACTGATATCTGGACTTTCCCATCGTAACTATTTATTTGAAAACGATTGGAATGAATTTTCCAATCCGGAATAATTACCTTATTTACTATTTATTTGATAACAAAACACAAACCTTTACATCGAACAACAAGTATCTATGGCAATTTTTTAAAAAAGATTGCTTTTCAATAAACAACATAAAATAAACAAATTAAAATAATGGATTCAATTACTTTTTTTTGAATATACCTAAGCAATCGATTTAAATTTTGGAAATGATAAATTCGAAATTTTTGATGCCAAAATGAAACATGAAGTATTGAACGTACAAAATCACAAACAAATTATTCAAATGTTAGTACAAAAGATGAATGCTTGATATGAAAACGAAAACAGGAATGTTTATAATTCAGCCGGAATGTATTCGTGATTTCATATCGTGCGCAAATTTGAAAAATATCATCCCCCCCCTCCCCCCTCCCCCCCCCCCTCCCCCCTCCTCACTAGCGTCGTCCAGCGTCCTCATCGATTCCTACAATATTTTGCACTCTAACGCAATACGCGTTGCGGAGTGGCATTACGAATTGAAACACGTTATTCTGCGGCTGTGGTCAGTTGAGGGTGTGGGGCGGTTACGTCAGTCTGTTCTTTCTGTGTTCCTTTGTTGGTGTTTTTGTATTTCCACAGTCTTGTCCGGAAATCCGGGTAGCGGAACTTTGTACATACAATTTTTCTAAGCTGCTTTTGTTGGGTAATAGTTAATATCTTTGCTTCGTAAGGTTGTATGCTTTTTTTCTTCCTCTCTGTTAATGGTTTCAATCATAATCTGTTAATTATGATTCCGGAGATTTCAGGAGGACTTTCATTCTGCCGTTTATACATGTATATTGCAGCAGGGTTTTATTAAATCTATAAATTGTGGTATTTCTTTCTTAAAGGGGAGTAACAATACGGACGGTAAACTGGGCATTTTGGCTGGGAGTGCTTACCCGTAATTCCATCCGAATATTACATCTCTTTCTTTTTCCGTTTTTTTCCTGTTTTTTCTTGAAATTTCTTGTGACTTTTTATCAGTTTTATTTTTTGAAATTTAAACTACATTATCTGTTTATTCAGACTTTTTCTTCTGATTTTTTCTTTTCCTTTGTCTTCCTCTCCCTCATAAAATCATGGAGGTATATATCTTGTCGTTTATATGTTGCAAAAGGAAATATTTAGTTTGTTTATTTTTAGTGCAAAGATGCGTGATAGCAGTGAGCTTGAAGAGTTGTCATCCGGAGGGAGAATATGCAATACAGCAATAACATCGATGTCAACAATTGGAGCACCCAATGCTGCTGCTGCTGCTGCTGCTGCTGCTGCTGTTTGTCAGCATCAGACACTCAAAGCGGGTCAATCAAACACTGAGTAAGTTCCAAGTTTGTTTTATTTTTGATTTTATTTTCAATGTATTTATTTATTTTATGTTGTTTGTTTATTTGCTCGTTTATTTATTTTATTATTATTGTGGTTAATAATATCACTATTACTGCTGTCATTTTTATCATTATTCCTTTTATTATCATTACTATTACTACTGTTATTATTACTCTTACTGTTATTATTACTACTACTGTTATTACTATCACTTAACAGTAATTATCACTATTACTGTTATCATTGTCATTACTATTACTGTTACTATCATTATCACTACCACTATTATTACTATTACTGTTATTATTATTGCTATTGCTATTATTATTATTGTCACTACCATTATTGTCACTATTATTACTATTATTATCACTACTATTGTTATTTATTATCAATATTATTACTATTACTATTATTGTCATTATTATTACTATTATTATTATTACTATTATTATTATTACTGTGATTATTATCATTATTATTATCATTATTATTATTATTATTGTCATTATTATTATTATTATTATTATTATTATTATTATTATTATTATTATTATTATTATTATTATTATTATTATTATTATTATTATTATT
>NW_018108360.1:0-28780 GCF_000183805.2 Loa loa | reverse complement strand
ATTATCATTATTATTATTGCTGTTATTATTATTATTGCTACTATTATTATTACCGTTATTATCAATGCCATTATTGTTGCTATTATTGTTATTATCACCATTGTTATTGTTATTATTGTCATCATTAGTTATTATTTTTGTTATTAAATTACCGCCAATGACTACTGTTGATTACCTTCAATAATAACAATAATAATAATGTTAATGATAACAATAATGACAGTAGTAGTAATAATGGTAATAATAATAATTGCCATTACTAATTACAGTTACTATTAACTACTAATGAATACTGATCACTTTCATTGTCTATTGTCATTAACTAATTAGTGGTGATAATCAGTGGTTATCGTGAATTATCATCGCCGGCTGGTATCGGTTATTTTGAGTATTACTTGCTATTAATTTTGCTTTTAATTACTATTATTGTTAATAATAATTGCCATCGTTATTTATTGGTGTTGATTATTCTTGTTGTTATTTTTATTGACGTTAATTGTTATTGTTTTTAATTGCTGTTGTTATTGTTAACCATTATTACTACTGTTATTGTTATTGTTATCAGTAATATTTACTGTTCCTAATTATTATCGCTGTCGTTTATCACTAATTATTTTTTCAGACTATTGCTAATTATCATTACTATCGCCATTATTTATTACTATTATCAGTAATTATTGTCGAAAAATTCGGTATATTTACCAGATGTTTGGTTGCCACAGAGTCGGGTTATTACGCAGTCGCACCGTTTCATTATTCCCCTTTTTCATACTGTTACATTTAAAACAGTGGAATACTAACGTGATTTTTAAGAACATCATTGTGTAGTCTTGCAGACAAACTTATTTTCACAAAGTGAAGTTTGGTACAGTGTAAATCTATGTTCTGATCAATTAGTACTGACCTTTTTCACATGATTAGAATTGTTCTTTTTGAAATTATGGCTTATTTTTTTTAATAAATTGCTGAAATTTAAAGGAAAAGGTGTGCAAAATCCATAATATATTTCCCAATATTATTTCGAAGTTGACTTTCAATTGTCCATCGCAGAAATCGGAATTATTTTAAATTTTGTATAGGATTTCCAATGAAATTTTTATGCTTCGCTTGTAAAAAGTTACACATCGTCTCAATGTGGCTGTTTTCAGAGCGAGAGTGCCTTCGGTAAGAGAACTATTAGAAATTCACGCAAACAACTTGTCCGGTGGATTGCTTATGCTGAAGAAAATGGAGGACAATTCTGAGAAGGCTCTTTTTTTTGTTTTGATTTGAAATCCTCTTTTTTTCAAAATACATGCACGAAGTGTACAAAGTTATAGATAATTTGAAATTTGAAATGCAAATCCATCTTTAGGTTGAATGGATTGGTGAACCTTCCTTTTATCCGTTGGCATTTATTCGGAGTCCCAGCGGAACATTCGCTGTTTCAAAGAAGGTGGTGGTTATTGGCCGAGACTCTGCAAATTCGATTACAGATGTTGTCGTCCAGGTCGTTTTCAAAGTTCTCTTCCTTCTGTCAACTCGTCACAGGAAAAGCTCATCGGATTATCGTCTTGTAAATTGAAAATTATAGTTTATGCAAATCCTAAATTCTCTTTGTAGTACAATATTATATGAGGATTGGTAGTGTTGTACCGGTTGCATGCTAAAGGGTACTTTATTTGGAATGGATTCAGAAATCCGGAAGAAAATTTTAAAATTTAACCTTTAAGTCAGACGATAGTTAATATCTTTCGGTCTTTCTCAAGATTCTAATTGGTATTCTTAAGTAAAATAAGCTTTAGTAGTTTTTCCAAAGAAAAAGTAGCATTATTTCAGGAAAGCAACTACATAAGCAGGTGTCACGTCATTCTGTATTATACTGGTCAACCGAATAGATGGAATATCAAAGTAAATGGAAAAAACGGAGTGCTCGTCAATGAAATTATGTATGGACGATCTGAGCGGACTCAAAGTATTCCGTTTAGGTTTGTATTGATTTATCAGCAACAGTAATAGTAGGAAAGCTATCTAAACATTCAGTGTAATGCATCCGCTGTTGATTGCTACAATACTGGATAAAGTTATATGTTACTCCTCTGAGTGATGTTGCATGTGATTCAGCAGGTTTTTGATCAATAGGATTTATATATTGCGTTGGTGTTTGGTATTGTGGTTTTTCAAAATGGAAGTTTTCGCTCAAAAAATTAAATTTTTTTGACATAATAAACCAACAAATTTTGTAGATTTCGCAGATATTAGGTTTAATTCAAATTGCTTAGACCAGAACGGTAAAGAGCTGTCGTTTTATGAATAAACGAAATCTTATCGACAATGCTGATTAGGGAATCTCCTTGTTGGGTTCTTCATAAATTTTTCATAAAATCTTCGAAATATGCATTGGATGATTGGATATACTGCAGTTACAGGTTCCATTAAATGTAGGTGTTGCATGCTAGTAGAACCAAGTAAAATGTTTTAATTAGGACGAGTGTCGTGGATCACTGTGTTCAACGATCATCGCGCAGTTTTATTGACTGAAAGATTCCGGAATCATTAGAAAACTTTATGAACTTAGGTGTTTTTCTCTAATGAAAATTTCCTCCTTACCTTAACAACTGGGAAATTATAAAAAATCCTGGTTTTAAAGATGTTTTTTTTATAGTCTCTTATTTTGGTGCAAAAAGAAATCCTACAGTGATATTGAACTTGTTAAAAATTTCTGTAGTTTTCAAATAACTAGCGCACCTTATATCCATCTGACATTTGTTATACGAATAGCTGTCTTCTAACCGTAGCTACAATATTTCTTTTCAATGCAAAATGAATGTATTCTTTTACAAAATTCTTGTAAAAGAAATTCCCGTCCAGTTTTCTTAAAGTTTAGATCTGGATAAATTCATCAGTAAAAACCTAGGGAGAAAAGTGAAATAATTTGTTGGTGAAATTCGAAGTCGTTGTTTGGTCGTTGTTCAATTATTAGGCTGTTCAGGTTTAAAATCTACCTATTTGTAAACGGGTGAGGTAAGGATTGAAAGCGAGTAAAAACGAGAGTGGATGATGATGATGAGGAAAAGTATAACGGGTGACGGATGAAAAATTGAAATTGAAAGTTGCTTAATGTTCGATAATTTTTAGGGATTGTTGAGCGAAACACTGATCTAAAGGCAGTGTTTACAATAATGGTGCAGCTCATTATTACACCTTATTCTTACATCATACACATTGCTAAAAGCGAACAGATAGATAGATGCACACATACACAAATACATTTACACACACATACATACATACATACAAATATATATATCACAAACACAAACATCTGTACTTCTTTCCTGTATTTTAACTTTTAATTTTTTGCAGCAGTCACTGAGATGAGAATTCGTTGTTTTATATGATTCTGTAGTTTATGTAGTTTGTTGGCCGCTTATTTTTTATTGGAAACACAGGAAGTAAGATATTTGATGGATAAAGTAGTCATGAATCCGGTCGCATGAACCTTTAGTTTGAATGTTTCTGGTAAACGTCTTAGGAATGTGGGAAAGATTGGCTGATAGGATGGAAGCATTCTGGCGATAATTAGCATAAAATTGATTGGAAGGTTTAATTAAGCGAATCATCCAAAATGTATGTATGTATGCATTCACCAATAAAGTATCAGAATCTCTTTATTGATAATGTTAGCCGTTAGAACGATATACTGAAAATATTGTATCAGTAAATAATATCGATGAATGAGCAAGCATCTTTATCGATGGGTAACTGTATTTCATATATTTTCAGCTGTATTTTTCGTTTTCCTTCCACACATATTGTTATGCTGTTTTGTGGTATCGAACCACTATCTGGGACTGCGAATTCGCCTGACTCTTTCGTTAGGATAACAGAAAATGAAGTGGATTCAGCAGTTTCCTTGGCGGCTATGCTTTCATCTCAGGGCGTCACTCCTGGGAGTATGGAAGGTAGGATTTGTCAGTTGATAAACCGAGATAGTAGTACTGAAGTTTTAGCTTTCATAAATTTAAGAGAATAAGCATGATTTTCCAAACTGAAAACGAATTTTATGTATTCGAGTTACATGTATTACAATGAAATCGTGCAGGAAAATTATATTCAGAAAATGTAGACGAATATGAATACATTCTAGTAAACGTATCATTAACTTTCGATTCTAGAAAAAAAGCAACTGCATTTGCTGTTGCAGAATCAGGCAAGACATTTTGTTTATCCGATAAGCCTAATACGGGCGAAAACACTGGTGTATCGACAGCTGAATACAGCGAATCGACTCATACACCTTCGGATAGTTCCGCAGGAGCGAAGTATAGTTTGATTCTATTTTGGATTGATATGTTTTTATTCATTATGCTCTTAAGGCATTTTATTAACATTACTTCTTTGGTTCTTCCAAAGCAAGTTCATTAACTGTTGCTTAATTTCGCTTAATTTTTGATGTAGTATTGCTGTTTCGAGATTTGTCTTTTCACTCTTTGATCTTTATTTAGATAGCAAGTGATCAGTGACTCATTGTGTTCAGTCTCCTAAAATTATCTTACTCTTATACTGCAACAAAGTACCAGCGAAGTATCTACAGGAACCTTAAATATTCTTCCCTTTCTTTTAAAGATTTGAATCTGTACTCCCTTTTTTTTTCGATTGCGTTGTTGTAAAGATACGAATATATATTTAGTGTCAGCATTGGATCATCGACATCAATTCCGACGTCAGATTCTGATCGAAACTGCAAAGGTATTTTGAAAAAACTTCACCATTTTTGGTTCATTAATTACGATTGGGAATTTTGTAGAAGATTATGAAGCTTCGGATGGTAAACCACCATATTCATACGCGCAGTTGATCGTTCAGGCTATTCTAAGTTCACCAGATCAGCAGATGACTTTGTCAGGTATTTATAACTACATCACAAGCCGCTATCCGTGGTATCGTTCTGCCGATAAAGGTTGGCAAAATTCAATTCGCCATAACCTTTCATTGAATCGATATTTTGTGAAGGTTAGTGACCATTTATTTCTGAATATTTCGAAAATTTGACCTTATTTCAGTAAATTATAGCTTATACATCTTTTGCTATAACTTTTGCCGGCTTGTTTTCAGAGAAGTTTGCTGGAAGACTTTCAATCAAAGGCAGTTGAGGAAAACAAAGGTTTGAAACAAATTTCAGGTCGCACGCTCTCAGGAAGAACCTGGTAAAGGTTCATTTTGGAGAATGGAATCATCTGCTGCTCTGCGTAATGTCGAACTGGCTTATAAGAAGAGGAAACCAAAATTGTCAAAGGGTAACAAGTAAGTGATTTTTGTGATTTTATCGGTAAAATATGGCCTCATTCTTTTTTCCTGTTCCTGGTGATTGCTGTTACAGAGCATCTTAGTTATTGGTATGTTTTTTGTTCAACTGGCGTTTCCTGTTTTTATATTTCTGTTCTCTGCTCCTGAAATCACCTACATTCTAACACGAACATTGTTGCAGAGTTTTGAATCTTGTAATGGATAACGATGCAGAACCTGCTGAGTACACTGTGATTCCTATAGGTACTCATGTTTTTTACCTGTTTCAGATCATAACAATCATGAATAAAATATTACCAACTAGTGTTGGTAATCTTATTTCAACACTGTAGCAACTGATTAGATAATAATGACATGGTAATTCCGATATCAAAAAATTTAGCAAAGCACGTTGTAAAATTTCCAGTTTTTTTTTTTTGTAAATAAGATTACAGTCGTTCTGTTTTTCTTTCTCTATCGTGTAACTTAGGAAATAGGTGGGACTTATGCTTGGTTATTGCATAAAATTACTAAATACGCAATAAAAATTACGGTGATTTGCATTATTTGACATCCTCAATTTTACTTTCGTATGGTTATGCCAATTCTTGCTATTTTCATCATGCAAGATGGTCATTTATCGGACATTTAAGTTTTTTGTACAGTACACGTCAGTACATCCCTTCTTGTTATTCAGAAAAAGGTAACTGGGTATATTCATGTTGGATCATGTTAGTTCCATTAACTATGGATGGTTGCAGAAATTCGGGTTGGACCCTGCAAGGGTTGAATGTGTTTTAGTCGAATTTGTATTGCTGGCTACAAATGAGTCCTTTTTTATGTTGGTTTCAGGGAAATTTATATGAATGTTTATGATGGAGCTTGAATGTTGCATAAATTTTCTCGAAAAAACGAGATGAGTTTTAGCATCCGAAATAGAAAGAATTGAAACAGATTCTCGTGCCGCCGATCGACAGTTTATTGCTGACACAGAAATGTGTGAAATCCTGGCATTGAACAGTGGCGACACCAGCAGTAGTGGCAGCAATAATAATGGCAACAGCTTCTTCAGTAGTAGTAGTAGTAGCAATGGAAATAGCAGCATCACTACCGCCAACAACAGTAGCAGCGGTGGTAGTAGTATCATCAGCAGCGGCACTAATAACAGATGCAGCATGGCAAGATCGAATGCAGGTGGTAGTTCTAATTACTGTGTAGGTATGAATTTCGCGAACATTTTTGAATTAATTCTCCACCTAAGGAAGACAAGGGTATGAGTGATGTCCTCAAATTTATGGGAAAAGAATTTCTTCGTGATTTTAACCATCATTATTTCATTGTATTAGCAGAAAGGTTTCTTGATTTTCTAGTAAATATGGAGTGGTGCGCTTTGCATTTTTTTTTCATTTTTTGTGTGCTGTGAGAACTTTTCCCGCTAAAATTAACAATTACACGGTAATGATTGCGTAATATAGCTCTGGAATTAAATAACAGAACAACAGATCAGGTTGGACCCTTCGAATGAATAGTAACTTTTCGTTGGAAACTGTGGGGCCAGATCATACGGAACAGGTCTGTGACGTGGAAGAATTTAGCAGTGTTGAAATCGAAAACTGGTTGAGAATTTTTAGTCACAATGCATTTTCTGGATTCTTTAATTTGTTTTCTAAATCTCCATAATCTTCTGAGTTTAGTCCTCTTAACAAATAATAGAGTACATCCCCATCTGTTCCTTACTGTCGCTTTGGGCTTATTTATTTGTCAAAAATTTGCATGAAGTACTGGAAGCATTTTCTACTGCACCCTTTTTGTGTTATTTCTTTCACGATTAAAATTTGCATATGATTGCCTCTTACTTCCTGCATCTGTGATTAGTCACATTTCTTATGTACCGGGAATTTGCATGAAGCTTGGGCATGTATGAATGGGTATGTCTGGATTTACGAGGATCAGTTTCGAGATAGGAGACGTCAAGAGCGGTTGTTTCGGATCGGTAGGTGAGAGTAGGATTTGCGGCATGCTATTAATTTTGGGACGGCATTTAGCGTGATTTTTCGTGATGTACGGATTTGTATTTTGGTACAATTTTAATTTTAGTTTGATCGTTTCAACAGGTTATCATCTTTCAGGTACATATCCATCCGCCGACATACAATTTCCGCCCGCTGAAGCGATATTTCCGCTATACCACCCACGAAGTTACATTTCTTCAGGTTAACTTTAGACTTAGACAGTTCCCTATACCTTATTCCATCACCGTTTATTCCTTCCCCACTTTTAATATTTAATTTTTGTTTTGTCACGTCTGTTGAAAGCCGTAAAATTATTTCTTGAATACTAAAGTTATGACTTCTGTTTCTCGTAATCAATTCCTGTAATGATGGTAATACTATGCGTGAATATCGACATAGTTATGGTATTATACTATTTTGGACAATTATCGCAGGAAAAAAAGGCCTTGAACTGATAAATATAACACCAAATATGTTAGATAATTGACCATAACAAGCTTTGCAATTCCCAGTTTATTCCAATTTATTTACTTCAATAGGACTGCTGGAATTACTTTGTCTTATTAGTCCTGATACAATAAATCAAAATTATAGCTGATACATTGCTTTCTTTCCAGTTATATTTTCTTAAACGCTTAATCTTTTTGTACGTCACGTCAGGGTTATGCATTTATCTTCCCATAGAGACAGAAATTGCTAATTACCACATTGTTTGGTCGTGAAGGAATTCGTTGAAGATTATAATGGGTAATTCATACTTAATAATTTCTTCCTAGTCTCTCAGTGCCAAGCGAGTAAGTTATTATTTCTAGGTAACAGTCGTCACTTAAAAAAGGACATCGCCATGTTCTCTACGGAGGATAACAAAGTATTACATGAAGATATGCTAAGATTTGCACGTAGTGCACCCTGTTCTCCGAAAAGTAAGGCATTCACGTTATTACTGCTGAATCCTTGTATTTTTTAGAGCAAATATGAATTCCATTGTTTTTTTTTTAACGCTGAAGTTGCAACTTCTGTTATGTGAAGTCATTTCCTAAAATAATAATGACAATATATAGAGTTGTAGTATTTCTGTGTAAACCATAATTTTTTTATACCGTGAACTATTTTCATAGTGAAAAGATTTTTAATAAGACACTAAATTCTTGTGTCATTGGCCCTGATAGTAGCTCTCAGCACAGGGTCGATTAGCGAGTTTTCAGCACGTGGTCGATAAGGGAGTTAATTCGCAGCAGATAGTTCTTTTTGATGTTATGCATGGGTTTTCTGAGTGAATTAATGTTATAACCATGAAATAATCTTGCATCTTGCTTGAGCCACTCGGTGGCTGGTTGAAGTTAATATGAATTACAGACGTGTCGTCACGACCAGAATTTCGTTCCTGTGGTGCGACGTTCAGAGTTCGTCAGTCTGCAAAAGATGGGCGTTCTCGTTTGCAACTCTGTCCTTCGGAACCGGAATATCGATCCGTTAGTATCAACAAACTTTCGAAGGCATTTATTTTTGTGGGAAATTTGATCGTTTTGTTTATACGACTAGCGTACTAGTTGAATATTCAATATTCTAGAAGCAGCGTTTGTCGAATATTTTTTTGATTTGTTAAAGAAAAATTAACAGTTCTACATTGAAACACTTTGTATTCAAATCTAAATAGTCTAAATGTTGCATCCTGGTGACAAGATTTTATTTTGCGGTAGCTTTATGTTTCTCAATTCAGGCGTTAAGCTCTGATACGTTACATCAGATCACTCCATATTCACGAAATGGAACAAAGAGTTTGAGCACGACACCTGTTCAAGAAATGCTTCAAGGTAAATTAATTTGTAAAGATTACTTCTCTTTGTCAATGATTTATTTTCTAGGAGAACATTCTGATATTTTATATAATTCGATTACTAGTTAATGTAAAGTAGCGCATTTGTTACAAAATGAGAGTCAATTAGTAGAGTAAGTTTTAACAATTAAAGGACTCTGTCAAAATTTTTCTTTCCTTTACAAATTCGGAATGTTCCAGTTTTCGAAATATGATAAGATTCGGATTAGAAATCCTAATGTATTCTTGCCAGTTTGGAACCGGTTATTTCCCCTTTTTTGAAGTCTTGGCTTTGAAAGACCTTGTAATTCGGTCTTACTTCATTCTGCTTTCGAATTTTCGCTTATTTCAAATCACTGCTTAAATAAAACTGTAACAGGTTCGAGTGGACTGAAACTCGAAGATCTCAGACGTGATCTCATTATGTTGAACGATTCAAATGAGCTGCAACATCGTCAGACTAATGGAAAAGAAGCACAATCATGTTACTCTAATAGACACCAAAGTCCCACCTATTTAGCACGAGTAGAGCCATTCATTAGTGAGAAAATGATTATCGCATCAAGTCCAAAATCGCACACAGGACCAGAGCAGCAGCACATGAGTTCATTTAAAACATCTGGTATGCAACAAGTCATCGGCATCAAAAATTACGTTGGAGATGCCAAAATTGTCGTTGAAAACGAAGTCGTTGACGAGGATGGATCTTTTAAACATGTGCCAATTATGCGAAAATATGGTGTCGATGAGTCGGTCAAGTTGAGTGCTTCCGAAATGATGCGTTCATTCGGAGAGAAATGCGTGGGAGACATGCTAATTCAGCGAAAACGAATATATGCTGAAGCTAATGCTGGTACTGGTGTTCAGAGAGAACATCATAAAATTACGAAAGTAATTTTTTTTTCTGGCTTTTCCTAGGTTTTCCTTATTCTGGTCTCTTTAACTATGCAGTAGATGAGAAGTCAGGAGCATATGGCTCTACAACATACTTTAAGTGTCATGTTTCAGAGGGAACCATTACCGTAGGCCACTTTTTTTTGTTTCTTGAACTGCAAATATTTATTTTTCAGAAACCCAAGGAAGCTGACGAATTATCAGTTCGTCCTACAGAAGAGGTGATGGCAATGAAGCAAAAGAAAACTGTTGACGTGCAACTCGCTGCAGGTACTCCGCAAATTAATAATGGAGGCGCTGTTTGGACAGGTTATATCTTTTGAAAAACAAGACTTAAGGAAAATGGTAGAAGCATTTCTTACTATGTTAATCACTTCATTTTGTTCTGCTTTTGTCAGTAATTGATAGTTTTATATTTAAGTTGGTGAATGCATATTAGTTCTTGAAATTGACGGATAACAAAGCTGTTGACATCTTGCTGACGTGTGGTTGTTATTTTTTCAGGAAATCCTTTACTGACTCCACCACCTCGTATAAAATCAGAAACTACCACCTCAACTAATTCTGATTTTCTGACTCAACAGTTCCAAATTGCTGACAACATGAGTGGGAATCGTAATACCGTCGAATCTATCCCAATACCATCGAATTGTCCTAATACCGTCGAATCTGATTCTGTATTGGAAAAATTGAAGCTTGCTGCAGCTATCTGCTGTGCGAAATCGGAATTGCTACGAAGTAAATTATGCACAGAGATACTGTCGCAGCAGCAGTCGAACTTTGCAGCAAATCTGAATTCACAACCGCGGACAAATACCTCTATGACGACAGAACTTACAGACAGTTGGCAAGCTACAGCTATGGAAAATGCGAAACTTGCAGCAATATACCAACACTTGTTGCAGAAACCCGACATGCTAAACACATTACAGCCAACTCAACCGGCGAATGCACCTGTTACTGGAGCAGTTTCACAGAATTTGCCTAGTTTCAGTTCTTTGTTATCAGATGCTGCCTTGATGACGGCAGTTTCGCAGCTGGACCCTGCTGCATACATGCAGTATCAGTCAAAAGTTCAGCAAATATCACCTCCTCCTGTATCGTTGGAGCATCTTTCGAGTTACGTTAATTATATTAAAACGCTTGCGGGTGTTCCAGTATCGCAAAGTCAGCTGCAGTCATCAGATTTAGTTATCCCAGCAAATGGTGGACTGCAGCAGCATCAAAACCTTCAAGAGTTGCAGCCACAGGCGCAGCCTCAGTTCACCTTACCGAACTGCTCCTTCCCAGCAACCTTTCCTCCTAATCCTTTTCTTGGTCGTGATTTAAATTTGAATATCGGTCAGTGGTTCGATTATATTCGCTTGCTCGCTATGCAGTCCAGTTCAGCAGGGCTATGTGTACCACCTCCACCTATCACCACGCCGTTGTGGAATCCGCTTTCTATGGCTGCATTGCAGAATGCAAGCGTGCCGGCGCCCACTTTTCCGGATTTGCAGAAAGAGCTCCCTGATTTAACGACGCAGCATAACTATGACAACGTTTGCTCGAACAACAGGGAACACTGTCCAAATGATTTGGAGGTGGCAGAGATACTAGCATCAATCGGCAATATGCCATCTGCACAGTAAAGGTATTTTTATTGCCAGAATTTCTGAAATTACTCTCAGCCGAATTCCATCGTACTATTTTGACATTGGAGAGTAGAAAATAATGAAAAGTGGAATATGACAGTAGATTTGGAACAATAAAATTATCATGGTTGTGAGATGAAATGTGTATATGTGTGTAGCCATCTGTCCGTCAGTGTTTTTATGTCGCCCGCGTAACTGGACTGCCAAATCCTTGAAAATATCCGTGGGAGTGTTTCCATCTTATGATTTTAACGTCATCGTGCACTTCAGAAATCTGGGAGTCCGAGCTGACATTTTTAGGATGACAACATACTTTTTCCTTTATTTTTCTAACGAACTGTTTGATAAATCATAAAACTTTAAAGCAACCTCGTACTTTCCTGCGTTGAATAAATGTATTCAAGATGAATGAACTAACGGGTAATAAGTAGCAGTCAAGAAAATGGAAATTGCTGACGTATTCATTTTCATAATTTAGGTAGTAAATGGTGCAGGACCGCGCTAATTAACAAACGTTCGATTTTTGGCAACGTAATTTTTAGGACCAGCGTCATAGTTTTTTTTTTCTTGTTATTCGAATATTTTCCCTTCAGTCCATTAGTTTGTACAAGTTTTTCCCCTTTCCTCTTTATCTCTCTCTGTTTCCATCTATTCCTCTATTCATGCAATTTGAATATCTGAATTTCTTCTCTAGCATTTGAAGATAACTAAATCTATATTTGTAAATTTTTAAAAATATTCAAATATCGGTACTGTTGTCTGTTATTCCTCCGAATTTATAGTAATAACGATGACAATAATAATAATAGTAGTGATAATAGTAATAGTAATAATAATAATAATAATAGTAACGATGATAATAATGATAATAACGATAGTAATAATAATAATGATAATAGTAATAATAATAATAATAATAGCATTAATGATAATAGTAATAATAATAGTAATAATAATAATAGTAATAGTAATAGTAATAGTAGTAATAGTAATAATAATGATTATTATAATAATTATAATAGTGATAATATTAATGATTATGAAGAATAATGATTTCCGAGTGGGGATAAATTGTTATCGTGATTAATAATCTTGAAAATTTTTTGCGGCGAGAATTTTATTTTGCAGCGCGTTGGCACTATGAAGAATCATTTGTTTATTGTAGTACGCTGCAGGGTGCTTCTGTCTGCTATATTCCTCATCAAAGACAATGGGTAATTGGTGTGTATATTATTGTACTTGAAATGATAATGTATTTCTTTCACACAGCCATGCAAGCTCAATTTTAAAATGAGCCTTTTTAAAACTTTTTCTGTTTTTTCATTGTTTTGAGCGGTGCTTTGCAAATCCTTGTGTTATATTATGAGAGAATGAGATGCTGCACCATTTTTACCGAAGTTTTACCTCGTTTTTCTCGTTGATTTTCGTTTTGTTTGTTTTGATTTCGTTTTCACTGGAGTTAATGTATCATTAACTCATAATTTACTCGTTAGTTGTGGGAAATGTTTGCCCTCGAAGTGTAAGGACCCAGTTAATGATGCACTGAAATTATGCAGTCTCCTGGATCTTTATTTCTGCATTTTTAGATATACACCCCCCTTTATGCACCTCATTTTTCCTGGCATTTTGCAACCAAAACTGAAGATGTGGTTTTGAGAAAGTACGTTATTTTGAAGGAATGGAAAATTCTCTGAAACGGCAAAGCAAAAAAACTTATCGTCTCTCTTGCATTACCATAATAGCGGATGTTCGGTGTTGTTGTATTTGGTTTTTCAGTCGAATGAAGAGATGTTTTTAACCTGGCACAGTTGAGATGAACAGATCTCAGAATGTACACAAGCATGTATACCAGTCCTCGAACCTCGAAAAAACCCAGATCTATTTATCCCTCACAAAGTCTTTACATTCGTTAGTGTACTCGTGCAAAGTTATATTCCCTTTGAATAACCTAGCGTTACTTCAGTATTTTATTTCAATACGGTTGTTGGCGTAGTGTGCATTTGCCATTTGCATGTGCTATTAATGATTCACCAATACAAAACAGTTTACCCGCGTCAAAACAACCTCATGATTTCAATTTGATTGTACAATTTGGGAACAAGACAATGAAAGTGGGGGTAGCAGAAGAGTGAACATAGAATACGAAACAAAATTATCCTCGGTAAACGTGTTTCACTAGTATAGCCAGATCATAAGGCAAAACAAAAATGGAAACATATACGGTGTGTGTAACGAACTGGACGAATAATCGACGATTGGTTGGTTCCCATTATTAGATTAAGATTCAAACATTTGGGTGCAACGCAAATGCTTTGATAATGTATCAACCTGAAAGGATCTAACAATGACAGTTTGTCTAATTCCATTCAAATTCGTATATCAGCTACCAACGAGTATTTCCACTGAATTCCCCAATCGAAATAAAACCTGGCAGACTTCTAAAATTTACCGGAAATTTGAAACACATAGCGAAGACTTCGTCAATTTCGAAAATCAAGACAACAGTAGTAAGTAAAAACAAAAAACAAAGACTAAAATCATGAGAACAAATATATATTAATGGAAAGAAAACTTTATGACCTGTTCTCATGTTACGATGTTTCTAAGTGATCGTTGGATTCCGAAATTTTTAATCACAGAGGAATAATAGAGAAACAAAAGGAACATTTGTAGCAATTTTTCTTTTTCCTGCTGTAATGTTTTGAAGTGATCATCGAATTCCAAAACCTTTTAAGTTATTTGAAAGCTTTCGTATGAGTAAAATTTGTACACTAGAGGTAGTTACTATTTAGAACACCAGGTGACTAATATTCAATGAATGTCTTCTTGGACTTCGTAACACTAAGTAATTTGAACTAAACCCAGGAACAATCCCCGAGAGAAAGAAACAAATATTGATGAGAAATGAAAGCAAAAAGAAACGAGAAAATAAATATATGAAAAAAAAAGATACTGAAATAAATCAAAATAACGACAATAAACGATCGTGTTCATTCCCGAAATACACATGTAGAACTCGATGTCAAGAAAGGAAAAAATGTGTGTCCCTGGAACTGGTGAAAATTTTAAAATGAAAAGATTTCAGTGTACTAGTTTAAATTCATACATCTCGCCCATAATTATTCTGTAATGGAAGAAATTCCTTTTAAAAACAATCCTAAAAACGGAAATCTTCTAAAAAAAAGACCGTAGACGAAATGTAGGAAAAGATTCTATAGAATCACCGAGACAGCCCTTCATCCCACTAGCAATGAAAGTAAAGTACATAAGCAGTACCGATGTTATCTTTTTCGTGGTAAAACCCAACTAATGAGATAACGAAACAAATCATCATACTACCAAATTGAAAGAAGCAACATAGTTATAACAGTTATTAGCAGCAGCAGCAGTATAGTAGTCGGAGTAATAATAATAGTAGGTAGTAGTAGTAGCAGTAGTAGTAGTAGTAGTAGTAGTAGTAGTAACAGTGACAGCAAAAGAAAAGTAGTAAATAATGCTAGTGCTAGTATAGTAGCTGATGCTGTTGTAACGGTTATTGTAGCAGTAATACAAGGAATAATACCAGTAACAAATTTGTCTAAATTTAACAACCTGAGTTGAGGACATACACAGAATACAGTTCAGAAACCCGTTTGATTCTCAATATGTTCCGTTCTATGTTTAGGGAAAAAAGTATGGGGTGAAAATAAATGTCATAAATTGCAAAAAAAAAAGAAAACATCCACCTGGAATTCAGGAAAAACAAAAACAAACTGCAAACAAAACTACCGGTATTCCAATAGATGAAAATGGGAAACCATGTAGTGCAAAATTTGTTTCCCAAATTTTCAATCGTTTTTTTAAACGATGGGTCAAGTGAACTAATTCATTTTAGTGACAACAATATAGTAGTGGTACCAAAAACATAGCTAAAGTGACCTGGTCCTGACAAAACCAAAGACAAAAAACAAAGTAAAGCATATTTCTTTTACATGAATATAATCATAAGCCAACAATAATCAGCTGATCAATCAAGTCGTCCGCAGGACCAAATATATGTGATATATCGAAGGTACGTTTCAAATACGAGGCAACACGCTGTAATTAAGATTATCGTGAATTGCTGTAAATTAAAATTTCGCCTCATGTAAGCTTAAATTTCACAACTTGAAGAAAAGTTTAGAATAAATCTACGAAATCTCTCCCTTGATTTTAGCGCACGAATTTCTGCAAAGTAAACCTATTACGAAATTTAAGACAGCAAAGATCAACCAAATGATCGTCAGGGAATGGCCACAGTAAAAAAGGATTGATTATAAAAATTATGAGCACTGGAAGGGTCAAGATTACAAAAAAAAGGAAAAAAGTTAGCTTTTTGAATGTCTTTCTGGTTGCTTCCTTGTTCTAACGTAATTTTATAAACGTTTATTTTCTTTTCCCCAATTTTTAAGACATTTTTCCGAAGATATATTTCAAATGTACCAAAGTGATGTATCAAGAAAACTTGAAACTTAACTAAATGTAAACCAGCATAAGAAATAAAATTTAAAAAAGCATTTAAACATATGCCCAATTATTTACATTCCGGAAGAGAAAGAAAACTAACGATAAGAGTAGATGTCATCATGAGCATGTTAGAATAGAGCTCGGTGGCTTGTCGTCCTATACGATCACGTATGATCTGCGCATATAGATAATTCAAAAGTTTTGTCCTTTCCATTCCCACAGTTACTCTTCCTCTTACAGACAATCCGTCAGCATCTGTAACGAAAACAGCAGATGCAAGACTTGAAAGTTAACTTCTACAACTAACATGTCTCATTCAATCACTATCACTTGAAACTTGAAGCATAATAGAAAAGGCAGGTTAAAATATTACATGTGAAACTATTCCGAAATTTTTAATACCGTTCAGATTTCCTTTCAGAAAAATGCAACAATTATATTTTGATAAAAACTGCCTTCACTGAAAAAGAATAGCAAAAATAAAAAGATTTGGATGAAAATACTAACCCGGATTGAAAAACAGCATAATTTTGTACAAAACCATATGACTTTCAGAAAGTTTGAGCCGCAGAATTTGCTGACATACACCATCGATGAGAAGAGCATTTATCGGCAGAATTTTTTTCCTGGAACTATATAACATGCCACCACAGAATACAGGAATTTTCTTTGAAAGGTTTATTTCATATCTTGATAGATACTATGAATAAATTCGCTTCATTTTAATATACTTTGAAATTATGTGGAAGAAAAAAGCTCATGAACTAGAAAATATTGAAAAAATTCCCTACCCACTATTGAATGTGTTACTCCCATCTACATCTTCCCTTTCTAGAAAACGTCCATCTGGATACCACAACCGTTCAACCTTCACGGCTTCATCGACTGCTCCGTTAGACTCAACTGATAACCCTGTGATTATAATATCATAACAGTAAAATCGTGCAACTTACAATTCCCTTGAATTTGTGCAGAATTTATTCAATTTACTTCTCCATGTGTGAAATATAATCTCCATCACAGAATGTAGTACTTCATAAGCCACAAGTGATAATATCACTATGATATAACATAACAAAAGTCATTATAAAAGTGTAGAATGCATGGGTTTATGGAAAACAAGTAGTAATATTAACAATCGAAAAATGACGGAAATTTATCACAGCCCCATAGCAAACATAATTTATAGCAAATTACATTACTTGTTTAAAACTCCTTAGGTGGCCAATAGCTTGCTGACGCTGAAGTAAGCTTATTCAATAAAATATAATTAAATCAAAAAAGAAAAAAAGTACAAATCAAAACACACCTGTACTCGACATCGGCGACACTGCTAACAAACTTCCCAAAGAACTGTTTAAGGACTGACTTTTTTCATATTTACATGAATAATAAGCTAACTGAATGAGCGGGTACACAGGTGCAAATGCTTTAATCAATGCTAGCTATAAATATTATAATACACTCGCAATTCTTTTAATGGTAATTCATCTGTTAAAGATCATACCAAATGCCATTATTCAATGCTTTAAACCACCGAGTAAATGACTAAAAAGACGTGAAATAAGTCCAAAATATCAAATTATACTATCATCCTTTATCGAACTGTAATCTTCATCAGCATAACAGCAAGTCCATACTAGCAAAATCAAAAATAGCTTCATGGGAAATTTTTATACGTCAGATCCAAAGCGTGGTATCAATTAAGTTACCTTATCGTTAAGCAGAAGTTGTCGCATTTGTGGAATACATTTTGCCCATTCAATCATCAATGTTAGATCTTTCACAAACCATGCGCGCATATTTCCACGATCACAGGGCATCGGAGTTGTAACGGACTGCTGTAATTTAACAACAACCTATCACTTTTTAGCTTCCATTGGGTATTTCTGCTAACAAACTTTTACACATTTTAAATAGTTGTCAAAGATTCCAAGGACACAAAGAATATCTCAGCAACATTTAGAATGGTGCAAGCAGACTTTTTAGTGGGGAAATCCTTCCGATACTTTCAACCTTTTTTGATGATGTCCAAAATTCGAACGGCCAAACGAAAAAGTTTGAAAACCTACCACTGGGACTGTATAAGCTGAAAGCCAGGCTTCGTCGTCCAAAAGTCGTCTATCGTACATGCAGGACGCAGCCGAAGTATGAGGAGGAAATTTGTTCGAATAACGGACACCGTTGAGTTTGTGTTCCAGACTTAACAGATCAGAAAGCAAACCAGACATTTCAGCCTAAAACACATTAACACAGTAACAAACCTAAAATTTTCTTCAGTGATTAATAATTTAACAAATATTTTTCTTTTTTCGAACACTCGTACAAGGTAATGATAAAAGAGCATCCGAAATTTGATTACGAAAGTATTGCAGTAAAAATTGATGACATAACTCTAACAAGTAGTATGAAAATATCGATAATGTATACTGCATAATGTTAGAAGTTAACTGACTTGTACATCTTGGATATCGTGATCGAAATAAGGCCCGTTACTAGCTGGTCCCAAACTCTGCCCCGCAAAGCTCGACGATGGACTTGCAATTGCGTCATCGAGAGAACTGAACAAATTATCGGTGTAGAGAGTATAAAATACGACTAAAACGCATTCAAACTAAAATTAAATTTACGATTAAATTACGATTCAAATTAAAATTAAGTTTACGATTCAATGGCACTCAAACTGAAACAAAGTCTGGAAGAACAGAAATCATACAGAGTGCTTTGGGGACTGTTTTCTCCTTCTTCCCTCATCGACTTCCCATTAAGATTATCTCTGCCATCAGATGGTTTTGCATCTTTCATTTTTTTCAAACGTTTAGTATAACGAATCTTGTCCCTATCGTGTTGGATTGCTATAATTAATTAAATTTATGAAGATAGCTCTTATATTTCTCAAAAATATCAATAACATCACTAAGTTGATAATTACTCGACGACAGAATGAAACAGTAATAATTGTTAAACCTTATTTCATATTTCAATAGTATATGTTCCAGAATACATGAAGAAATATCGATAGACAATACTGGCAATATTGAAAAATACAATATCTAACAAGAGTTCTAAAAATTAGTAACACTAAAGTAACAATCTGAACGATAACCGTGGCTGACCATTTGGATCCATTCCCATTTCGAAACATTTCTTTAATCGACAACTTCGACAACCACATCGTACGGCTAAAAAATAGTCCAAAATATGAAAGAAATTGTAAATTTGAATGTTATCTTTTAACTAGTTATGGAAAATGGTCTGTATGTCATGTAAAACACACAACAAATTCCCTTTTTCGAAACGCAGTGGATACTTTTATCGAATATGCATTTTGGTTGAGAAATTATCGATCAGCTATGTTACACGAAAACTTACATTTATCAACGATGCAATCGTCGGAAAATTGGCATTGAAAGGCTTGCTTATTCTGAAAAATTGGAAGTTTCGCTTATATTTGAATCACTTACAATAAAATAATTTCATACACCCCACCAAAAAGAAGCAAAGGAAATTTCATAGAAACCTAACAGAAAGGAGCAATACACATCGTTTAGATAAATTTTGCAAGAATTATATCAAAAAACTAAGATGATTACTTACTTCAAACTTTGTAGTTTTGTTCTTTATTTCAGACAAAGAGAGAGGGAAAAATTCGAAAAAATGTACCACAAGCGCACGTCGGAAGAATGTTTTACAGCCATTGCAACTAGCAACCGAATAATGGATACCGCTAGCCAAATCTGAGCAAACAACACACAACGTACCTTCCGGAATTTTTTCTCTTCCTGGGAAAGGAAAAAAGGAAGAACAAAACAAATAAAACAATAGTTTAGAAAAGATCAAAAAATTCAAATAGCAATAATTTGTGAAAGATTAAGTTACCGTTCTCTCCCAAAATTCTGCTCCTTGTGAAGGATTTTTTCACAAATGAGAAAAAACAAATTTCTATTTCCTTTACTGTCATATAAATCTTCAATACAATTGACATCCATTAATACTTGGGGAGGAGGAGGGAGAAAAAAAAAAGAACTTTTCTGAAATGTGTGTAAAGTTTTATGTGTATTATTTAAAAGAAATTTGGCTTCATTGTGTGGGATAAAAAGAAATGGAATTTCAAGGGTTGTAGAACAATTCTTGCCATTTTAACGGGTCACTTATATAAAATAAAGAAAAAGACACCTTTTCCTCGTGGTTTTTAGTTGGGATAAAAGGAAAAAAAAAAATTAGCCTAATGAATTTTCAGGAAAGGGTTACAAGTCTACCGAATCATTTGCATCAACTTCCGAAGAGTCAAAATGATTTGTGTCAACTGATTGGATGAGTATATATCTTCATGAATAGTAACAAGTGATAGTTAACAATGAGAAATGATATATCAAAAGTAAGGAAGTGATCCGTTTGTGTAACTATACCGTTTAAACGATTTAAGTAGATACGAAAGTTAGCATGACATGGTATTGTAACGTAACGGTAATAGTAAACGTTAAGCTTCTAGTATGAATGTATAACTTGTTATCCGATTAATATCATGCAATTACAAATTTACGAAAACTTCAAAACTTACTGTTATTAGGCATATCGGTTCGGAAGGTGTAGGAGTTCGATGAAAGATATACATTGTAGGAATGTTAGAAAAATGCGTGATCTTTCGCCATTTTAAGGAAATTTCATCAAGATAGACTGGTGAAATTCATCAAATTATCGAGCAACTTTTTTAAGTTTTATGTATTGGAGATAAACACACAAATGACATCTATATTAAGCGTACAGATGATATCATAATGTAAATTGATAGATTCAATTTGAGAAATGAGAAATTTCATTAAATGTATCAAATACATGAATACATTTCGAAATGATATAGAAAGGAAAAAAAAAAACAGAAAAATAAAATAAAAGAAAAATACGATGCTTAAATTTTTATCAAATTTAGCTTATACATTTCACTTACACGTCAGGTTATTCCAATTACTTTGTTTCAGTGATATGAGGACAAATTTTTTTGTATCTTTTCCAGGTCATTCATGTGACCTATTTTTTATCCCCCTTTCCTCTCCCTCTTCTTCCACCAACTTCTTCATCTACGTATATCGGACTTCCCTTTTTCTCTCTCATCGGACATCATCAAAGAACGGAAATGTCAAATGATCGAAATGGAATGAACGAAATTCTCCTCGCTGATTTCGGTTTATCAAAAAAAAAAAGAAAAGAAAAGAATGAAAGAAAGAATGAAAGAAAAACGGTTAAATTAAATTACACTATACATTATGGTTGCTTTCTCTTTTGCTAATTTTAAGAGATTTTAAAAAATATTGAATATTTACAAATTGCAGAAAAATGGCAGAAACGTCAGATGTCACGGTTAATGATTAGAGAACAAGGTGAAAATGGTAGTAGATTGCTGGGAAAGGGCGGGGGGGAAAAATAGAGGAGGAGGAGGAATAGGGGGGGGGTGCCACAACACTCCTGGAAAGCTCTTCGTTTCCTGGATGCCCCAATGGATCGATCGACTGTCTCCTATCGGTCCAATTTCTACCCTTCTCTCTCTCTCTCTCTTTCTCTTCCCCTTCCTCTTATCTCTTCTAGCCTCTCTTCTCTTCCTTTACACTCTATCTTGACAGCTTTTTTTTTCCCTGCCTATAGATAATACATCCAATGTGACATATTTTCAACAATTTCGTTGTTACCACATTGTACAACGTGGGATAATTTCACTTCACGTGAGCAAGTGGTTACATACACATCTAACACTCTTTTTACACTCTGTGGTTCCTAACCTTTTCTTGACCAGAGACCAGTTCGGCTTTTTTATTTATAGCAGGGACCGCAAGATTCAGAAATAACAAATTTTGTTAATTAGAAAATGAACTTTAATCGAAACTTTTAGCATATTAGTTAAACTTAGAGTTGTTAATAGCCCCAGCTGTCCACCTGTGATTTGTGGGCTATCGATTGGAGGGAATCACTGCTCTACAATTTGTCAACACATCATTTATTTGCGTGAAACATTGTCTTAATACTGGGACACTGTTCGGATAATTTTTGGGAAAAAAATAAGAGGAAGAAAATGGGCGGAAAAAGGAAGTTTAGAGAGAAAAAAAAACTTTTTGATTGGGATTTTAAACTTGGATAAAGCTTACTTTTTTCGAATTTACGATATTGTCAGCCAAGAAATATTTTTACAACATTTAACCGATACGCTTTTCTTGTCGTGAAATGATTGAAACAATTCAAAGCATTTTGTAAGTGAAAAAGAAAAAAACAGGAAGAGAAGAAAGAAAAAAACCTAAAAGTTTCTTTTCAACTTTAGCAATTCATTAAAATTCTTTAAAAAATTCTGACAGCAAAAAAAAGGACACTCGGAATTCCGATTTTTTTTTCAGTTAAAAAAAGTCAACGTTTGGTGACATATAACAAGTATACGGCGGAAATTTTCTTATGAATGAAGGGCATGAAAAAAGACAGGTGTGATTGGACATTTGATATTCCATTATGTGGTATTTATTGATGCTTGGAAAAAAAAAAGTTGAAGAAAATAAGACTTTTAATTGAAGTGTTATATGCAGAGCAATGAATTTTAAATGTGAAAATAGTTTTTTTAAAAAAAACAAAAAAAAAGACAAAAAACGAAAATGATACAAAACTGAACACCAAATGATACATTCGAAATGTTAATATTACTTTGAGGTCAAATAAGAACATCAAAAGTCAATTTGGTAATAGGTTGTATAAGATTTTCTTGCTACCAGAACTTTCAAATAATCCAAGAATTCTGAATGAGATCAATCAAATCAATCAGTTTCCCTTAGGTGAAAAGCCTTCTAAACGTCAAACTAATTTTAATATGCTTAAATTAAAATGAATTTATTCATAGTAAAACAAAGTAAATGATACTTGTTGACAAATTCAGGTGCTTTAAAAAATGTGACAATTATTCAGAAAATAATTATGTATATTTGCATATATGTATAACTATAAAAGCTTATAGAATCTGCAAACTAAATATTAAATTTCTTTCCTTTAAATATATCAAATTTCATTCCTAGAGTTTTGTTTTTTTTTCCCCTCCTGAAATTACAGTCACATGCAAACATCATTTTCTATGAAAATGAAGTGAATTATTTTGAAATATGTGAAGATTAGCTAAACAAACTTTTTTTTTTCATTATCCCTTTTCAATTCTCGCCAAGCCATCCTTATATATTTTAGTGATTTTGATGATTCAAATGTAGTCCAGACATGTCATCCAGAATTTAGATCCATGAAATGACATATTTATGGAATGTGAATTTTTGAATTACAAGAAAATAAACTTACTTCCATGTTTTTCCTTCTTGATAAATCGCTTTCCTTCTTTTTTAATATCAATCATTCCATGATCATATTTAAATGGAATTTGAAATAAAGCAGTAGTATTCTTGATATCTTCATCCGTTGCATTTGACTGTGATGCGTTACCGGCTATTGCATACAAAGTATCCGGAATTATTGTTGATGAATTCATGTAGAGCGATGAAGCAAATTGCTTGAAGTTTGTTGTATGCCTGACCACTTCAGTCATTTAATTAATTTAATTAGCAGCAATTTAGAGTTGTAAATGAAATGTTGCTGGTCGAGTTTTGCAATGACATAAAAATTCTGAAAATTATTTTATTCTTCACCTCATCAATTGATAAAAGATTGAAATATTTTTGATTAAATAATTGATGATTAGAAGCATAAAATTAAATGATAAAAATTAAAATCCTATTCCAAAAAAGAAAAAAAAAGTTTTAATTTGATGGTTTAAAAAATAGTTTAAAAGTAGTTTTAATAGTTTAAAAACTGGTTGCCACACAAAGCTATCACATCAAATTTATCAATCTTAAGCCACATAGCTCATTGTCATGCTCTCATTCGTTTTTACTTGTTGTTTTCCTTTTCCCTTTTTTTTCCTTCCCCCCTCTCTCTTCCTCTCTTTCTCCCTCTCCCTCTCTCTCTATCTTTCTTGCTCTCTCTCTCTCTCTCTCTCTTCCTCAAACATTACTTTGACAAAGGACATTTTCTGTCTTGAAAATGATACAGAATGTAATCCATCTGTTTCCTTCAAATATTTCAACTCTCACTTTTTACTCCATCACTTTATAATTGTTAATTGAAAGAGGAGTTCGTTCCACTTCAAACAACAAAAATAAAAATGAATGTGAAGAAAACAAGTCATCCCATTCATGTTTGTTTGTATAAATTTACTCTTTACTCCACAATTCTATCATCAAAGTTAATTATGTTTGTTCTATAAGAGATTATCAAATGGTTTTTTTTCTTTTTTTTAAACTGAAGCAATAAATCACTGAATGAGAATTTTATTAAAGCTATTCCGTTTTGACAAAGTTTACTTTGGTTATGTAATCATTGTTCATTGAATGAAATCTAAACAAGTGGTAGCTAGAATTTTCAGGAAAAAAAAGATCGAATATATGGAACGGTTATGAAAAGGAGTTTCCGGAAGAAAAGATCGAACATAAGGAACGGTTATAAAAAGAAACAAAGGAATAAAAAGAAATACTTGAAGTAAAGTGCTGAAATAACCACTGATGAAATAGGTATTTGTATGGATTCTCAAAATGGACACGCCAAATAATCATCAAATTATTATACATGCATACATATATCTACACGTACGCGTGTGTACGTGTATAAAATGTAAGCAAACTTAGTTCAAATATATTTCATTTTCAGTCTTATTACTTTTCACTTTCACATAAGCTATTAACAACATTAGGATCCGATCTGCTGGCAGGATATGTTTCAAAACAAGAGTTGAAGCGGAAGTAATGTAAGAAAAAAAAATTTACTTTAAGCATCGTTGGCTTTAGATAATAAACTTGTGGACAGTACTTATGTACTTACGGCTCATTTCCTTATAGTACATATTACTATTATTTTAACATTCAAAAAATCTTGACTTCATTGACATTATTGAACGCAAAGATTTTTTTTTTTCGTTCTTGAATTAATCAATTCTGTCTTATTATTTGAATGAAAATTGTTAATCTTTTGCAGATTTCATAATGCTGATTCTTTTTTTTTTGTAAAAATTTTATGACAAATTTACTTATACCGGTAAAATTATCTGTCTGGGTAATATTCCGAACTCCAATTTTAACAAAATGACCAAATGCTTGATAGCACTAAATGCAAGTGTTGAGTATGTGTATTCAACTATGAAGTGGAGCAAAAAAATACGGGAATAAAAGTAGCACAGGAGAATATTTCCAATTTGTTGTTTATTAAGTTGTGTTTGAAAACTTTAATAAATGACAAATTAAAATTTAAGATTTTATTGAGTAAAACTTTTGTAATCGACAAGATCATAAAAGGCAGCTATATAACAAAAATGAAAGAGAAGATTTGAACAACTGGAAAGAATGTGGAAAATTTTTTTTGAGAAAAAGCTAAAATAGAAATCTAGAATTACTATGAATGTCTTAATTAAATGTTTAAGCTATCTCTTTAAAAATTCCTAATTTCTAATCTTTCCAAATAGACCATCAAATTTACTATCGCTTGATAATATTGTTATAGTTAGTTGGAAGATAAATATGGGATATGAATGCTTTAAGGTAAATTTGAGGAATGAAAATAAAGCAAGCGTAAAAAATGCCGGGATAAAAAAAATTGCAAAATATTAATTTTTTCGGTTGCTTGCTTGCATCTAAAATTAATAACTATCCATTAGTAAACTTTCGAATTTTCAATTTTTTTTCGTTTGCATAAAACTTGATGAAATTGTTCGCTTTGTGCCATTCAATAAATAAATGCCTGGGAAATATCTGATGATATCTTATAAAAGTACTATTCTAAACATATGGCTGATTTCAAAAGATATAGCCAAATGAGGCCTTAGCAAGATATTAGCAAATGATGAAAAGCATCAACCAATGAAATCATGAAAAGGAAGAATGGATGGGAGGGAAAAGGGATAGTCGATATTACATTTTCAACAAAAGTTTCATTTTCCATCCTATAAACCATTAATAGTTAGAGAATTCTTTAATTAAACTATATAGGTCTCTTTTTCCCACTTTTTTTTTTCTTGTTGAATCAAAAAAAAAAAAAAGAAAGGACTTATTTTGAACTGAGGTCATGTAAATTGAGAGGAAGAGAGAGGAAGCGAAAAGGAGAAAAAGAAAGAGAGAGCAAGAGAGGGAAAAGAAGAAAGAAGAAAATGAAATAAACTTGAAAATTAAATCCCATTTAAATTAGCCTAGAATTGGTTAAACACGGATACAGGAAAAAATGAAGCATTACTTATCAATTCAAGCTCAAAGCATTCTAAAGTTTAAAAAATATTTTAGTATTTCGATCCAAAGCTCAAATCATATTAAAGTTTGAAAAATACTTATATATTACGAATTATTAATTCAAACTATGCCTAAATTTGAAAAATATTTAAACATTTTCGATCACTACCATTATTGTTATCATAATGTAAATTACTAACAAATATCAATTTGCTTTTTAAGCCTAAGCTATTTATTATTTAAAAAATGAAAACGATTAAAAATTAAATGCTATATACAATTATAAGAGAAGAAATTTTCGTATAATTGCATTTAATTGTTTTTCCATTAATATTTATATTCGGAGATTTATAATTTTGAAAATTTTCACAGTCAATTAAAGACGGGAAAATAATGATAGTTAAAAGCAATATATATATATATATATATGCCAATCATAAAAGATCCATTAAATCGTTGTTATCTGTCCTTAGAAAAGTCAAATAACATTGTAATGTATTGTTTTTGGATAGCCATTTAAAAAAAAAAAAAAAGGAAAGAAAAAAGTTGGATGAATTTTTCGAAAATTAAATAAACAAGGAATAGAGAAGTAAAAACTATTCACTTGAAAACAAAAAAAAAGCATAAAAATAAAAATTGTACGATAAAAAGGAAACCAGAAAGAATGAACTGATAAAGCAGGTTTAGTGAAATGAAAAAAAAAAAAAAAATAACTCGACTTTTGGTCGGATGTTTTCCCTGGTTGAAAAATATTTTACGATATTTATCCCAAATATATGCCATATCAAAATCTTTTATATTTTTAATTATATGCTATGGATATATTTTAAATTACATGCTAATGTTTAAATTTTCAATTGTTTTAATTTTACAGGAAGTGATACAATTCGTTGATAGTTGCAAAATTACTCAATGCAGTAGAAAGCAATCATTCCGTCGTAATTTGATGCATTTCAATCAACATTTGTCGCATGTCATTATTACAGAAAAAAATTTTTTCAGGATATCAATACAAAAGAGCTACCTAATTAAATACTGAAGGAACTAGTAAATAATTGATTAATAACCAATGAATAACTAATAAATAAATAAGTAAATAATTAAATCATTAATGGATTAATAAATAATTAAATGACTAATAAACTAATAAACAGTTAAGCAACTAATGAAATAATAAATAACTGATAAATGAATTATTGAATGATTAATGAACTAATAAATAATTAAGTAATTTACCAATTTATATGAACATGGTACCGACTGTAGAGAATTATATTAAATGTTTATCAATTAGTGAAATATTCATGAAATTATCTCGAAAAATTTGAAGATTAAGAAGTAAATTATCTTCTGAAATTCCAAAAACAGGGAAAGTCATTTGCATAACTGCAAAATATTAGCTTACTTGAAAAAAACTGTCATCGCTTATTGAGTAACGAAAATAATTTATTTGAACTTTGCTGCTGAAAGTGTTATCCGGAATTTAACTCATTTTTCTGGAAATATGTGAGTTGCAGATAGACTATTTGCTATGTTTATAACTGGTAGTATTAACTGTCTGTAATACTTGAGATTTCCAACTTTCAAGAATTTCGAAAGAGTAAAGCGGTCGCAAAAATAGCAGTCAAGAGACAAATCGGAACTGGAAAACGATCAGTTATTTTTGATTCGACAAACATCAGGACTTTATTTTCAAGATTATTTAGGGTGTAAACCAATTTAATTTTAAAATAAAGGTTTAAAGTAAATTAAAATCATCATATGTAAATTAATTCACATATAAATTAAAATGAAATAACCAAGGGAATCACCACTTTTTTTAATTTCCAATATTGAAATGCTTCCAACATTGAAATTATTTAGCCGTAAAATTCCGTATTTTAAACTTTTTGGAATAATAAAATGGAATTTTCCTTTTTTTTTTGAAAATAAATGAAGGACTAAATAAGATTGAAATCATTTCAATTTATGTAAAATTTCGAATGAAATATTTCTGTAAAGTATTAACAAAATATTTCCTATTATTGAAGAAAAAAAGAGGTTGAATTTCGCATCAGTTCAACACGTCATAAAAAAGACTGGATTTGAAAGGGTGAAAGTTTCCAAAAGTAAAAATTGATCCAAAATTCTAAAGATTTAATAACTGACTATAAAAAGATGACAACTAAAGTGACAATTTCATTATCATTCTTACACATGTGCATACATGTATATGTACACACAAATACACATACACATACATACACACACACACACACACACACATTACATACACATTGTTTATGTGCATGAGGAAGGGAAATTCGTTAGTAAAAATTAGATTAAATGTTTCAAAGACAAAAACAATTCCTTAGGAAAGTGCAACTAAGAATGATTACATTAATTATTTGT
>NW_018108359.1:122753-125458 GCF_000183805.2 Loa loa | reverse complement strand
TAATAATAATAATAATAATAATAATAATAATAATAATAATAATAATAATATATAATAATAATAATAATAATAATAATGTATAGACAATAATAATAATAATAATAATAATAATAATAATAATAATAATAATAATAATAATAATAATAATAATAATAATAATAATAATAATAATAATAATAATAATAATAATAATAACAATAATAATAATAGCAATAATAATAATAATAATGATAATAATAATTTTGTCGCAGAATTATTGGAATATCCACCTGACGGCAATGTGACAACAATGTTTGAATTATTACAACGAGCTATTTGGTTAACAAATAACGGTGATTTTATTGGTGAACAAACAAGAAATGGTACATATAAATGGATAACATATAAGCAGGTTATTATTTTCCCCTATTGTTTAATCTTTATCAATTCCTTTATCATTTTCCCTTATTGTTCAATCTTTATCAATTCTTTTATCATTTTCCCTTATTGTTCAACCATTATCCATTCTTTTATCATCTCATAAATTATACCTACGAAATTTCGCCTATTTCGTTTAATTAATTATACTTATAAAAAATATAAATTATATTTATCAAAATAAATATCTTGACAATTTGATAATTTCATTTATATTACATAAAAAATATTCATAACCATTTTTGAATTATTTTTGCTCATTTAGCTTAAACAAAAATAAGCTAAAATAATTACAAACTAATTTTGTAACAATCAATATTTTACAGGTATATACCGCATCACATAAAGTTGGTTCTGCTTTATTAGAACTTGGTATTAATGCAGGTGAAACTAGTCGAGTTGGTATAGCTGGCTTTAATTCAGCTCGTTATATCATTGCTCAAAATGCTTTGATGAATTATTCCATTGTATTGGTACCATTATATCATAATTATAATATTGAGATTCTATGGTTAGTTATAAATTTAAAGTCATAAATTTTAAATTAAATTTGATGTCTAAAATTATAAATTAAGATTTTGAAGTTATTTTCAAAGTTATAAGTCTTAAAATGTTAATCATTTTGCATAGAATCAAATTGGCAATTAAATTTCAGTTATTACATTTTCAAGAGTTTTAAAAATTTTAGTTATTAAATTCGGAAATAATAAAGTTAATTTTTTTGTACTAAAAAATAACAAAAAAAAAAAAAAATTATTCAGCGAATATGGTTGAAGTATTTTCAGCTAATCTCAAATTATTCCAATTGATATTAATTTCATTCCTTTATTTCTTTCATTTCAATTTAAATAATAAAATGTTAATTTTGAAATTTGAATATTTTTTTTGGTTTTTGAGTTCTTTTCTTTTTTCTCTTTTTTTTTGAGTATATAAATTCGAATATTCGTTCTTTTACTTTTTCCTTTTTTGAATAATAATTCTTTTTTATTTTCTGCTAAAAATTAAAATTCAAAAAAAAATCTGTTTTTTTTTAGCACAATTATTGAACATTGCAATTTGGAATTAATTTTTTGTGATACAATTGAACGAGCCAATAAATTCATTGTTGAAATGCAACGAAAAGAATTGAAAACGTTGAAAAAAATTATCATTTTTAATGATTCAAAAGAGAAAATTGATCGAGAATTATGCAAACAATCACAAATTGAGGTATATTTATTCGAAAAAAATAATTATTCTAATAAATTAATTAATTTTAGGGAATTTTTCTTTTAAATTGAATATTTAATTTAAAAAACTTAATGGATAATTTCAGGTTTATAATTGGAATTATATATTGGAACTTGGTGATAAACATCTAAAACCGGTTACACCACCATCACCATCCAGTATTTATATCATTTGTCATACTAGTGGTACTACAGGTTATACTAGTATTTTATCATTTTTTTCTTATTATTTAAGAATAAATTTAGAAGAAATTAAAGTAGTTAATTACTGTTGTTATCATAATAAAGTAATAAGTAATATTCTTTTTAATTAATAAATAATATTTGTTAAGTAATATCCAATATTCTTATACCATGAACTGTTATCGTTGACATATGATCGGTATATCGTAAATCGAATCAAAAAAAAAAAACTTAGCTTTTACTAAAGCTATTCAAAGATTTGACTTCAAACTCTCATCAAATTATATTTCAATTAAACTTCAGGTACACCAAAAGGTGTGCAATTGTCACATCGAGCATTACTAGTTTCGATGAGTGCGGTCTATGTCCAATGTTGTTTACCACCTCATGATATTGTTTTTGATCATAATGATATATATCTATCATTCTTATCACCTGCACATATTTATGAGCAATTACTTGAGGTCAAAAAACATTTCTCCTACCCTTTCATTCTTTCTTTTTTTTTTCGCTTCATTTGTTTTCAAATTAAAAAATCTTTTTTTTTCTGTCAACAATGATTATTGAAATTTTGACATTCAATTGAAAATTTTTTTTTAAATTACAAATTACTAATGAAAGTTAAAATTATAAATGAAATTTCTAATAAATTTTTAAATATATCACTCATTAATAAGTGGAATTTTATCAATTTGATTAAAAAAAAAAATAATAAATAAATCAATCGATTTTAGGCATTTATTGTTTATATTGGTGGTCGAATTGGTATATTTGGTGGTAATCCAAAACGATTAATTCATGATATGCAATTATTACAACCAACAATTACAGCCTTAGTACCACGATTACTAAATCGTTATCATGATATTGTAATGG
>NW_018108359.1:119951-121819 GCF_000183805.2 Loa loa | reverse complement strand
ATTTATTGTTTATATTGGTGGTCGAATTGGTATATTTGGTGGTAATCCAAAACGATTAATTCATGATATGCAATTATTACAACCAACAATTACAGCCTTAGTACCACGATTACTAAATCGTTATCATGATATTGTAATGGAAAATGTATTAAAGCAAAATATTATCAAACGATTCATCTTTAATATAGCATTAAAAGTACTGTTTTTGTTAATTCATTTATTTTGAATTAATTTAAAAATTTGTAATTAAAAAATGAAATATTTAGAAAGGATTATTTGTATTTTGAGTAGTATAAAAAATAGTAATTTAAAAATAAAGTATTTAAATGTATCACTTATAAAATTTAAAAATGAAATATTGAAAAGAATTATTTGGATTTTAAATAATTTAAAAATTAATAGTTTAAAAATGAAGTATCTGAATGAATTATTTATGGAATTTAAAAATGAAATATTGAAAAGAATTATTTGTGTTTTGAGGAATTTGAAAATTAGTAGTTTAAAAGTGAAGTTTTGAACGAATTATTTATGACGTTATTTGTAAAATTTAAAAATGAAATATTTTAAACCATTATTTGTGTTTTGAATAATTTAAAAATTAGTGATTCAAAATGAAATTACTCAAAAAACAAATAATTCTTTCGAATGTTTAAACGAATTATTTATGAAGTTACTTGTGAAATTTAAAAATGAAATATTTTAAAGCATTATTTGTATTTTGAATAATTTAAAAATTAGTAATTGAAAAGGAATAAAAAAATTATTTGTATTTTACTTAATAAGAAATAAACCATTTATCATAGCGAAAATTGATAATTTACTTAATGAAAGGTTCAAAAATATTTCTTTTTTTAACAATTTTAATTTCATTATTTCTAATTATAAAACAATTTATATGTGTAATGGATTTTGCGAAAATATTGTGACAATTTTAAAAATTCATTAAATACAAATATTTAGTGCAAATTACGACAATTAGCCAAAGGTCAACTTCATTTCAATACAATATGGGATAAGACAGTATTCAAAAAAACTCGAGCTCTTCTTGGTGGTCAAATGCGATTAATTACATCTGGTGGCGCACCAATTTCCGCCCATGTGATGAATTTCTCACGGGTTGTTTATGGTTGTTTATTGATTGAAGGGTAATTGTTATATTTTTTTTTAAGAATTTAATAAAATTCTTAAAAATTACCCCTTTTAAATATGAAAAATTTTTTCAAATGTATCAAAAAAATTATATAACAAAAAATTGAAAGAAAAAAAAAAAAACATATAAAAAATATTTTTTGATAAATAATTCCAAAATTAATTAATAAATTAAGAAAAAAGTTAAATTAAAAATTTCATAACCGAAATGATTCAAAATAAATTTACAATTGTTTATAGCTATGGTCAAACAGAATGTTCCGCAGCTGGTACCATATCATTACCATTTGATACAATTGGTGGACATGTTGGTGGACCAGCGGTTTGGGCACAAGTCAATTTTACAATTTTTTGCAAAATATTTGCTTCCTAAATTTTTTTTTTTTATTTAAATTCATAAACATTTCCTCAATGAATTGTCATTTGTCACATGATCATTTAGGTAAAATTAGTGGACGTAAAAGAAATGGGATATAGTGCGGATGAAAATAAAGGTGAAGTATGTTTCCGTGGTGCTGGTCTTATGGATGGTTATTTTAATGATCCACAACTTACATCACAAACTGTAGATCAAGAGGTTAATCTTCAAAAATTTATTAAAAAATTAAATTATTAAAAAAATGAAAAAATTAAAAAAATTAAAAAATTATTAAAAAAATTAAAAATTAAAAAAAAATTAAAATTAAAAAAATTATTACTAAAAAAAAAACTAAAAAAAA
>NW_018108359.1:109810-118868 GCF_000183805.2 Loa loa | reverse complement strand
AATGATGATTTCTAAAACAATAAAGCAGATGATGATTTCTAAGACAATAAGGCAAATGATGATTTCTAAAACAATAAAGCAGATGATGATTTCTAAGACAATAAGGCAAATGATGATTTCTAAAACAATAAAGCAGATGATGATTTCTAAGACAATAAGGCAAATGATGATTTTCAAAGCAATAAAGCAAGTTATGATTTGTAATTTTTTGAAATCATAATTCGAAAGATGATAAATACAAAATGAGCTTATCATTAATCAATTATTATCTAATCTGATTGTATGAAAAATAATATTATATCATTTTCCTTTAGATTCAACAAACTAAACCGAACGATTTGATCATTTTGAATTAAAATAATAAATACTTTTTTTTTTAAATAAAATAAATTCATTAATTTTAATAATAACCATTGATTCAATTGGCTAATTTTAGGTAAGCTAATATGTATTAATTTTGAAATAATTATCATTAATATCACATATCCGATTCACAATGATTATTGATTAGTTTGGAAAAAGAATAATGATTTTTGATCAGTTTAAGTAGGTATAATGATTATTGATTAGTTTGAGTAAGTATAATTGAATGCATTGAAGAAATTTAACAAATTATTACTCGGTTAGCTTAGGTAATTTTTATTGATTACCAGTGATAGCTATTATTGATTAAATTGGGTAATAATTATTATTGATGCTGGATAAATAGCATTGAGAAATGATTTGAAAAATTAATGCTAATAGGTAAAACGAGTAAATGCCACGATGTAATACGTGAAACTTCATATAACACGTTTCACGCAACCTATCTATTCGTCAGTTCTTCTGATGAACTATGTTAATACAATTAAAAGTGTAAAAATTAAAGACGAACTTTCATGTAACATTTAAGTAACATATAAATTACACGTTTAAGTAACATGGATAGTAACGTAAATATTAAAGTTTAACAAAAGTTACGTACGTGTATTGATATACGCTGACATTTGCGCCCCTATTAAATTGCTAAAGTAAATGATTTATCTGAAAAATTACGCAATTTTTGAAAGATATAAACGTTTGAATTAAAAAAAAAAAGTTTAAAGAATTAGATAAAGAAAAATACTGTTTCATTTGATGAGATAGCAGAGATTACTCGGGCACTGAATAAATATCATGTAGTATCAGTGATGGAAAGATTTTAAAAAGACTGTAATAAAAAAAGAGAGAGCAGTAATTGATAAAGTTAACAGAGATAATACAATTTGCTGAATTAAAAAAAAAAAAAGTAGTAATTGAACTATAAACTGTTAAAAGTTGTCCATTGGGTTTGGTTACGAGTTGCGGCGTGGAAGGGAAGTTGCGTAAGATTGGAGGTATATTTACGTATGCGTTGACGTAGATCACGTAACACTGATTACATGCTAAATTACGCGCTAGACGTGTTAGATTACATCACCATTCGTTTACGTTTGCTAGTAATTGTTGACGCATTTTACGTTTGCTAATAATTATTGATGCGTATCGTAAATAATGTAACGTACGTGTTAAAGTGTATTAGCATTAATACATATATATTAACTCATGTAATTGATGACTTTCACGTTTGCATAATATCTCATTTCTGTTAATTTGCAAACTTTTTTTTCTTCTCAGGATATTGTGACGCTACCAAATCATCGACAAAATGTGGCAAATGTTTATCGGTTTGTTTTTTTTATTTTATTGTTAGAAGGTTGGAAATATTAAAAAAAAAAAAAGTTTGGTGTTATCTTCGTAGCATATCAAATGAAGAAAGATCGAATAAAGAAAACTGATAAATACTTTTATAAAAAATTTTTTTCCTTCGTTTATTCTGTTAAGATGTTTTAATTTTACCTCCGCTTTTAAATTCTGTCTTGGTTTTATATCTTTCTTTTTTTTTCCAATATAAGTAGGTTAGGTGTTGATTTATAGCTTTATCTTTCAAATTCTTCCTTTTTTTACTTTCCTTTTCCTTTTTTTCTTCATTTACTTTTTTTTTTCATTTTCTTTTTTTCCATTATACTTCCTTTTTTTTTATACTTTCTTTTTTCATTATAAATAGCTCGGATGTTGATGTGTGATAACTTTGGCCGTTTGTTACGATTGGAATGAAAAGCTGAAGTTAGCAGTCAGTATTTTTACAACATAATATAAATAATGTAATAAACGAAATTTATGCAAGGCATAGTTTAGCATATGAAATTAAAATTATTATACAATTCGTGAAGTCTCATGGAGAGATTTTGGTCTGAATTAAATCTTAAGTTAGTATTTGTTTACAAAAATTAGTAAAAATTATGTGATATTTCCGTTTATGCATCTGATGCAAAAATCAAAGAGATTGAAACAGTAAAATAATTAAAAATTTAAAACAGTATGAATAAAAGTTCTGACAATGAACTGTAATATACCTGGTTATATCCTGTTGCCAAATATAATTTTAGAAGCTACAAAGGTTCAATATTTTGAATTTATAAAACTAGTCCGATTCATTGATTGTTCTTGCACTTTTTTTATTGCTTACTGACATTCTTATTTGTTTTTTCCCACTACATTATTTCAGCCAGATATTCAAGAGCCCTTGTTATGCCATTTGTGATTGTAATTGGTGCAGTTGGTTATTTCATAGAGCAAAAATTTTCTACTCCGAAGGAAATACCATATTTGGATGCATCGATAAAAGAAGGACGTGAAAACCGACAAATGGAAATTGAACTAGATTCAGAGTACGGTACTCCAATGGATATCAGCAAAATTAGGAATAAAATAGTTCCTGAATCAAGCCTACTATTGAATACTGGTCGAAAAGGTTTGATTGATAATGAAAGCTGTAGTTAAGCATTTCACTGTAGCAATAACAATGGTGACGAATATTTTAAAATATGTCGCGTATTGTTTTCTGCATCGTTTTGGATAAAGAGCATATTTCTGCTCGTGAAAAAATTATATCGATCAATAATAGAGCCTATTATTTTTCTTATCTGTTTTTCTAATCATTTACTATTCCTAAATATCAATTTAATAATTTCTTGAATTGTCATGTATTGTTCTTGGGTTGGACTAAGCCTTAAATTTTTGCAATAATTTTTATTTATCCTTAATTTTTCATTCTAATTCATATGCTTATGCATCTATCATAATTATGTTTTGTACAAAGATGCTCAGGAAAGTAGTCATATTTAAGATACAAAAAGATATTATCCGATGTATGTGCATTTATAATAGATTTAAACCAGTGCATTCTCTTTGTTTGTTCGTTATCTATTGTTTATATTTATTGTGTGTTTGAAGGATTCATAAAAATTTATTACCATTAGACGATGCGGTCAATCATAACCGTTTTGCCCGGAAATCATTTACTGCAGATCTGAAATATTTCAATAAGTTGCAAACTTTATCACTAAATCAAAAATGAAATTTTCTGCATTCAATTAAAGCTTACTTTTAGAAGCTATTGACAAATTTGTTGAATTGATTTTCCAAGTAATGGGTTGGAAAATTGTTTGTTTGGTAGACTTCACGAAACCTTATTTACTTTGTAAAGGATTAATATTCGATATCATTATTCAAAGAAAACGGTTTGCATCTTATATCCAAAGGTTAGTCTATTTGATTTTCCTGTGCATTCATGATTTAATTTATTTGGATCATAAACCTGATTCTTTTTGGAAGAACACCTTCAGAACACCGATTTAGACAAATGAGGCTCAGTTTTTTCCTCTTTTTTATTTTTTGTCACATAGTGATGGACTTTTAGATGAAAACCATATTTAGACTTTCACTAATTATTGTTCCTGTCATTGTTCGTTAGCAATATTTTATCGCTTTCTTTCTCTTATTGTCAGTATTTTATGAAACGAAATCACTACGACGTGTTGGGTATTCCATATGATGCAACGGATGAAGAAATAAAGAATGCCTTCGTTGAAAAATCTCAGCAAGTAAGCTTTAAGTTTTTTTTCCTTTTTTAAATCATCTTGTAAGCAATGATGGAAAATGGACTATAAGAAATCTGCAGTTTCTTCTGAACTTTAGGGAAGTTGATTTCATTGTTAAATATTTGTTCTTATAATATTTTGCAATAATGGAAAATATTGCAATAATGGAACGTCCATATGGTTATTTATTGATATTAATTTGTTAGCTTAAATTTTAAAATCTATGAGATCCGGACATGCATGCAAAATATTTTTTGATTTTTGAAGAATATATCTTGCTTCCAAAAATTTCTACATAGAATTTATTCACTTTTTGTTTTGTAAGTTCTGCGACTGAATTAATAAAATTATTTGCGAATATCAATCAGATGTATAGCAATCATAATGTCAGTCAGATGAAAGCCATCTAATAAGCATTTTGATTATTTGATTGTTGATATGATTTAACTGATACTATATTTGATAAACCATATTTTTTAATTAAATAAACAATATGTCTAAAAAAACTCAAAAACTTTCTTTATTTCGAATTTATTTGAAATAAAAAGTACCTCGTACAGAAAACAAAAAACTTTTGTACCAGTAGTGATTACGAATTTTTCTCTATATTTCATTGTTACTAGCTGCATCCAGATGGCAAAAATTTCAATCCAGAAATGGTACGATCCATGGATAAATATGCACCAGATCTTACGGAACAGTTCATGCAACTAAAAACTGCTTATGACATTTTACGACGTTCAGCACGAAGAAAGCAATATGATCAAATGATGGGAATTGAACGTTTAAAGCGTTTCAATAGAGTAAGATTCATTTTAATAATGTGTATTTGCGTTTCAGTGTTAATTAAAATTGGAAATATCGAGTAGTTAATTTAATTTGAAATATGTTCATAGTTTTGTAGAAGTAATATAGACTTAGTTTTATTTTCCAGCGATCAGAAAAGTTAAACCTTTACGATATTGAAGACAAAAAGCCCAGTTTCATGACAAATTTTGGTATGTCTGCGCGAGAATTCATCAGCGGTGATTTCTATGTGCGATTAGCAAGTAATGCGGACAATTCACTGATGTATTTCACCGTCGGCAGTGTAGTAATCATTTTGATACTACAAAAGTTATATGTCTGGTAATGTTTTTCTGGATCCAATGTAAAGCGAAATTAATGATATCGGTGCAGTGGGATGTAGATGATTAATGGAAAATTAAGGAGAACTTATCATTTGTCTATAACACCAGTTTTCGATAACTGATAGGTTTCTCATTTTTAGCGTTTGTAATCTTGACGATCATCTGTCAAGTGTAGTATTGTATGCCATTACGCCTGAGTAACATCTATATCGGGTTAGGACATTTATATCTTAGTAATTTTGGTAATCATAAGGAACTTGTCGATTGTTCTCAGATGATAGTAATTTTCTTTTTGTAGGTATCTAGAACATACCTATGATGAGAAATCTGATACGAAGGAACTTGAGGAAAAAACATGACGTAGAAATACAAAACGGTGTTCGAATGTTGAACTTCTCAACTTCTAACGGTAATATAAATGATGGTCGAACAAAACTTTTCAAGATTCATCTCTATTTGATTATACCAATGGAAATTGTTAAAATGAATTCAAAACAGAGAATTTACGAGATCTTCCATTTTTTCTTCGTGAATTTTATTAAGAAGGGACAAATATTCGTAAGATTTATGTCATTGTATGTAGCCATTTCTGAAATTTCAGAATTGTATTTCAAAAGGTATAAAGTACGAAGTGCTGAAAGTTCGAATTCCAAGATTACTGAACGGGTTTTCTTTTTTTGATAAGAATGAGCGTATCAGAAGTTGATGAGCAAAAGAAAAATGTATCATGGATGGAATCTTAAATTTTTGAGAGAACAGCTTGTACCGGCAGTTTTCTTACCTGAAATGATAGGATGGATAATCTATATATTCATGAAGATTTAAGAAAATGCATTAAATGTTTCTGTCCCTAAAGAACAACTAAGAATAAAACGAAAGATCTAATAAGAGCTTTTTGATATATTATTAGAAGTCCGAAAAAATTACTCCGCGTCTTTGAGAAAAAAAGCAATAAACAGGATGCGAAACGGAATTGATTGGTTTATCTTTTTTCGCTTTTTCGTCCTATATTTAAGCAAATCGTTAACAGCTACGTGACACTTTTTAATATTTTTCTTGAATAAATTTCGTAAATTGGAAGAATTTCATCCTAATTCATATTGAAATGAATCTTGATGTAGTATTTATTCAAGAAAATCCAAAAAAAGAGGTTGAGTTCTATTCTTACGAATGACTGCATGAATTGTTTTGGAATTTGCTTGAATTTTAAATTTATTTATTTCCTTTTCTGTTTAATTTTTTACAACTTTTTTTGACGTCAGTTTGAATATCTTCCAATTTTATTTCATAATATTTTTATTGCGATCTTTAAAACAGGGTAGTACTTTTGTTTGTTGTACAAAATGGATAGTACTTTGGGTAGTACTTTTATCCAGCATCTAGTAATCTCTTCTCTACTGTAACTGTCTTTAATAACTCTTTAAATCGTTCAATGTGCATGTAGTGGTTAGGATTGTTGGTTGAAGAGACATTGTCAAATTTTAAAATTGTATCTTATTTCAGTATCTTTGGTAGTATTTAAATTTGAATTCATTTCAAGAATTAATTTGGATACTTATTCTCAACTGACTGAAACTAATTTGATGATGCATAGAAAGTAGTCAGTATATGGATCTTTCTTTGTAAAATTTGTTGAATCAATAATGCTAATCTATATTTCTGTATACGAAAACATTGGGTTAAACGATGGATTAATTATTGATTTAGCCAAAAATATCTCCCTTAATTAACAAAAATTAATTATCTGCAATTTTAAGCATGTTTTTTCAAGAGTCTTTTTTAGGATAAAATTGTTAATCAAAAGTGTAGTTACTAGATAACTAGCTGTTAGAAAATTGTCGGAAAAATTCATGTATCGAAATTTTGTAAAACTGCAACGTGAAAAAATGAAACTATTGAGAAATACAATTGCAACATGCAAATATTTCGCTTTCCGATAGTTTTGTTTTGAAGTTTAATTTTTGAATTAAACTTGTTTAAAAAAAAAGAAAAGAAAACCGTATTACGATATTGTATAACTTGTTCTGAATTGACTAGTGCATTTTTGGATATTTGAATAAGTTAATTTGAAATTCTTTTCGCTTGATTTGATTTGAATTCTTTATGATAAATGAATTGTTTCTTTTTTTTTTTTGTATTATCATTTATCTGTTATAATTTTAGTATTATTTGTACAACAATTAAAGATGCATTATGAAATAAATAGTTGAGTTATAATAGTATACATATATGAAATAAATAGGTTGAAATAATTATAAAGTATATATGTTCCTTTACTTCTTTCTCCTTATTTGCTCAAATAAATCTGCCATAGTTGGACGTTTTCATGGTGTTGTTGAACTTGGTTATTTGGTTTAAAAACCATAAAATGATACAATTTTGAATATTTTTTTGAAAATGAAAGATTTTCTAGCTGCTATGTCATCTTTTACCATCATTTCATCAAATTTCGTTTCATTTTTTTCTTTTCTTTTATTGAAATTATTCGTTTTATTTTTTGTCTTTCTTTCACGAAAATCGAAATTATTCCACTTATTGTTTTACTTTAACCGCTGCACTTTACTTTGCTTAACCTTATCCTACTTTACTCAGTTTTTTACTTTACTCATTATCATCCGTTGATTTATATGTTCGAATTTATAATTATTCATTTCTAATTTGTTTTTTTTTTTTACAAATCTTTTCCTTATTCAATAATAAGGAAAAAATTGTTAACTTCTTTATTGTTTATTTGTGTAAGTTTGATCTTGTTTTATTTTTTCCACTCATATTCTTTTACTTATTTGCCAATTTACATGTTTATTTTGGCAACTGTTCGAAATCAAATAATTCATTAATTAAACTTATCATCAGGTGGATTACATTGAAGAATGATAAAATTTATCATTTCCTAAAAGGCGATGATATCCGTCCATGCTTTTTTGGTAATTTATTTGTTTTCAACTTGATTTTGCTTTTTCGACATTGTCATTAGAATAACTGAAAAAGTTCGTTTCATGTACTCGATGTCTTACGAAGAAAATTATTCAAGTTCCATCCGTAAGAAAATTAGAAATGTTTTGTTCTACAATTTATTCCTTTCGAATTCCTTTCAAATATTCCTAGTTTTAGTCTTTGTAAATTTCGGAAGAAAGTAATAAGTATGTGCAATTAATTAGTTATTAATTAAAATTGACCTTTAAAATTCATCCATTGTGTCATGAAGAATGCAAATTTATTTTCATAAAGTGACTATCATTGTTTGAATTTTAGATAGTTTTAATAGATCATACTTTACAATCGATTATTGCAAATCTTTTTCTTTATTGTTATTCTATGCGTGATCGACAGCATATCTTTTTCGGTTTTTTTTTTCCCCTATTTACCATCTCTTTAATACATTGCGTTTTCACCAACTTATTGGCACAGTAATGTCATACCAAGACCCAAGTATGTAATTTGCATAACTAACCCATAATCTTTTCTGTATTTTCTACCTTTTTCACTCTTCATAAAAGTTTAATGTCGATTAGTTCGCTGTTATATGAAATGTTTAATTGCAGGTTAAATTATTGTTCCATTTACTACTTGAGGTTTTACTACTTACTTAATTTAATTAATTTTCTTCAAATGTGTATGCCACGTCTAAGGCCATCGGTTCGACGGCCTCTATATCACTCTTCGTGTCTTTTGCTTAGCATGCACCAAAATATTTCCGGGAAAAATTACTACGATGTATTGGGAGTGAAACGAGATGCTTCGATTGCTGAAATTAAAAGCGCTTTTTATAAACTGTCAAAAATGGTATGATTATTTCAATTTTATTATAATTTTTCCAAAATGGAAGCTTTCATATTTTATTCATTTCTTTAAAACATGCTATGTATGTGTTTATTATAATAATAATAATTATTATTATTATTGTCATTATTATCAATTATTATCATTATTATCAATTATTATCATTATTATCAATTATTATTGTTATTATCAATTATTATTATTATT
>NW_018108359.1:94592-109322 GCF_000183805.2 Loa loa | reverse complement strand
ATTATTATTATTATTATTATTATTATTATTATTATTATTATTATTATTATTATTATTATTATTATTATTATTATTATTATTATTATTAATTATTATTATTATTATTATTATTATTATTAAATTATTATTATTATTATTATTATTATTATTATTATTATTAATTATTGATTATTAGTATTGTTCCTAATTTATATGGCGATTAATTATTCGCAAATGATAAATTAATTGCTATAAGAAAATTCATTATAGCATTCTTCATATTTACTTTTTCATTATTTTTCTTTTTTTGTTATCGTTTACAATAGTTTATTGATTCATAATTTTGTTGAATGAAACATTCATCCAGAAATCAGTTGAGATATTCGAAAATTAGAGTGGAAGAGGAAAAGTTAACTCCGATGTTTATTTTGGAAACTCTACAGATGTAGCTTAAATTTTCTATGGTTAAAAAATATTTGCTTATGAGAGAGTTATCAAAAATGAGACGGCAGGAAGTCGTACTGCAAAATGGATAGAATCTGAACAAGTGTAATTGTCCTCAACTCGAGACTTGTTAATTATTGTTTGTGATTTCTAGTGATTTGGATCTGTTAATGGTAACGAAGGGATGGTTCTCTCGATGTTCCTGAAAGTTACAGTTGTTCTTTGTCTATCCTTTTCCATGATAATAAGATATGCTACTGTTGGAGAAATAAAAGCAGTTTGATAAATTAGCTTATTCAAATTCATTTTTTTTTTAACCCACTTCTATCGTTTCAGTATCATCCGGATGCTCTGAGAAAATCTGGGAATGTTAATATACAAGTAGCGATTTATTTGGAAATTAAGGATGCATATGAAGTGTTAAAAGATAAGAAAAAGCGACAAGACTATGATTTAGAACTTACCAATACATTCAATGCTCATCGGACATACGGGAAATACGGTGGAACAACTGGTCAGAATTTTAAAAAATGCGATCCATCAAATGTAAGCTTTTACACTGATGGTTTATATCCAGTTTTTTGATGCCATTTATGCGACATTAATAAATCCTGTAGTTTCTTCAGCAAATATTCGACCATCTACCAATGCAAAGATTTACAAATTTAGCACACTTTAATGGCATTTATTGTTAGTCTTTGATATGAGGGGAATAAGAAAAAAGAAAACAGTGCTATATTGGGGGAATGGGAATTTTATAAAACGCAAAATCTATTGCCGACTTACTTCCTGATGGCCAGTGAATACGATTAATTGTGAAACCTAATAATAATTGCTTCCTTAAAGGTCATTTTACATATTACATCGGAGTATTTCCATATAAAGAAATTTGTTGCGAATATATTTTTGCTCCAGGAAACACGGTGAAGTCCTGGTAAATCTTAAACTTACAATATGTGTCGTTCATCTTATAAGAGGTGATAAAGTTATCTTATAAAAGATGCTGAACACTGGAGTAAAAGTTCTAGAAGAAATGATATCACGGTGTCATAGATGAGTGATAAAAATACGTGAGTTTATCGAACGAAATTTATCATTACTTTTTCTCGGATTAAGCTATATTTTGATTAGTTTTTCAGTTTTACGCAAGAACACCGCAATATGATAATGACAAATGGTACGAATGGTATCAGAGTCGACGTATGGATCAAGTAGGAACAGATTGGATTCGGAAGTAATCATCTTTTTTTCTTTGTGATTTAATTGTAATTTCAGCACTTTTTTTTCAATTATAGAAATTTTACTTTCAATTCAATTTCTAAGAAGGCCAAGTTCATCCCTTTCAAAGAATAAAATATCAGAAGACTGGGACAGGATTATTTTCAATCAGTTATTATTCATATATGTCAGTAAATGTAGAGAGTGGTTTGGAAAACCCGAAAATAAATATCGTCAGTAAATTCGAGAGTGGTTTGAAAAATTTTTGCTCTGATCCTGCTATTACTACAAGGAATGAAAAATCTTTATAGGAGTATTAAGCTGACATTTTCATTAATTTGAAAATGACTTCAGAAAATTTCAGAAATACTGTAGACTATTGGACGAAAACAATGTTGGCTTTTTTCGTTATATCTTTCATATTTTCGATCATTATACGCGTGCGAACTGAACAGTAAGCCTTTTCAAAATTTTGGAAGAGAATATTATTTTGTTACATCGGAATAAAGCGAAGTTTTGCATTATTTAAAGAAAGCTATAAAACTGCTTGTAGATTTTCGGATGATTTTGATATTTTTGCCATCCATGCAAGTGTAGTTTGGTAATACCATTCCTCATCTTTTTTTTTTTGTAATTTCTCACTTTAAAATGGTTTATTTTACTGGAATTCAGGTGGTACATTTTAAATTTCACGGAAATCGTTGACTTTCCAGGTTTCGACGAAAAGAATGGATTGAACACATGATGCGAAGAAATAAGGCAAAAGAAATGGAAATTGAAGATTCGAAACGATATCCCTAAACAATACTAAAAGTCGAGAAAGAAAGAATCGAGGAAGTTGATAAAAACCTAAAAGCCGATATGGATGTAAGAACGTAGGAGCGAAAATTTGTGTGTATAGATACACATATTCGCTCATATTTGCCGATATTATCATACGTTTTATTTGATCTATCTAGAAGTGACCATATCTGTTTTGAAAGAAAAACATATATGTTTTCAATTTACTGAAGGATACCAGGTTTTAGGGTCTTATTATTTATCATGGTCTGATTACTAAAAATTCGTAAGTTGTTGAAGTAAGGATACCAAAAAAAATCATGGACATGCTTAAGAATAAGTTTGTAAAAGCATTAACTTCTATACCTTTCCGATATTTTCTCGAATATCCCTTTTTTTAAATCGGTGATATTAAATGTGACAACCAGTTACTATTGTTCTTTTGCTCATCAAATCTATGCGGAAAATTCTCGGTAATCCTGGTCATCTGGAAGATTCTGGGTGGTCTTGGCAATAATTAATTTAATTTAAAAATCTGATTATTGCACTTATTTAGATACAAGGTGAAATATTTCAGTTTTATAAATTGACTTTAATATGCTGGTGGTAAATTCGACTGATAGTAGATCAAGTAGATTTAGCAAAAATAAAAGTGTTGGGATAATATTGAAATTTAAGTTCGATTTTATGGTTCCAATTTATAATTTCTATTTCAAGTTATGAAAAGTTTTTCTTTCCACATGGATGTTATGCTTATATGAATAGTCCGAATAATTTAAGATAAAACAAATGAATCAATTGAGAATTGAATGAATGATAATCAAAAATATTAAGTGGAACAAAAAATTGTTTAGTTTAATTTAATTCCTTAATTATCGGGCAATCCCATCACTTTTTTCATTCTCTACCATTTACTAGTCCTTTTGTCATGTTTACGATTAGCTTTTGAGTAATCAACTTTATCATTTTATTCAATCATTTTATTGCATTTATTATTGAAACAGTAATTTTCATCACCAAATTGAAATATTTTCGGGTTACTTTGTATAATCTACCTTTTGAAACGGATTTATTGTGCAAATCCAATTTTATTTTATTCTTCAAACAATTGCAAATTATGTTGTGTTATCAAATCATAACAAACATATTTTTGTTCTATATATACCTTGATTTGTAAACAAAATTTAACTTTTAAGATGATAAAATTTTTCAAAACGATTCATTCATTGTTTATTCTATGATTTTAAAAAAAAATCATTCATATGATCCTTTTACACTTATTTTTGTTATTTTTAATTATTTCTGCTAAGCATAATCAAATATGTGAATTTTAACATTTTTCTTGCTCGTTTTTTTCGGTTAGAATTAGTAAATTCTTAATTTTAGTCTGAAATCTGATTACATCTCGAGTTTTATGTGAGAAGTGTTATTTTTCAAGAAGCATTATCCTGGAATATGGCTTGATTTTGAAGTATGACAAAAATAAATTGATGAAGGACAGTTCTACCCTTATATTTTTCTTTTCATTTCACATGAAAGTGTTATCATGATTGTCGTACTTAAAATTAGTTAATTAGTTTATGAATAATTATTTGTTTTTATTTAATTCCTCACTTTTATCCTCTTCCTTAGATTCCATCTTACCTACATATCGCAAAATGGACGAATGATTAGTGAACTGATGAGATGGATAGTTGAACATTGGAATGATTCAAATTACTTTTCACAATGTTTTCTGGATATCGCTTAATCCTAGTGAAACGAATCCTTCATTCATCTAATCGATTCATACGACAAGCAATTGATTATCAGAAAAATTACTACGATATACTGGGAGTTAGCATAATGCGACACAACAAGAAATCAAAAATGCATTCTATATGTTGTCCAAAAAGGTTAGGAAAAATTTGCAAATAATGTGAATAATTATCATATATTTTAAAATAAATCAATGGTGTTTTATGACAACTTATTAATGATTGAACTATTAGTGATCGAATCAATAAATTAGGTAATTTTGATGGTATTATAATATTATATAAATATTATTTCTTTATTTCTGGAATATTTTAACATAAAACGTCTTTCATAGTAAATGTACAGTATCTTTATCGTTTATATGAGGCTATAAGCACTGACACATTACTATATCTTAAGCTGTATTTGATTATTTGATTTTAATGTCAGTGATGAGCTCTGTATAGTTTTTTTTTTCTTTTTCTTAGCATTAAATGTCGGCTTAATTTTCTTTTATGATATATATACATTACCTTTACCGTTTGCTATGAAGCCATAAGCATTAACAAGTTACTTACCTTACAGTTATATTGGATAAAAAAATCAAACATCTTTTATGGTAAATGAAGTACTCATTTTCATACCAATGATGAGCTCTGTACATAAGTTTTGTAGATTACAACAAATTTTCATGAAGAGAAGTAATCACAGATTTCTTTTCCATATTTTTAGTATCATCCGGATATCACTGGGAGTGCTGCTGAGAGCATGCTTACGAAACGATTTATCGCGATTAAAGAAGCATATGATGTATTGAAAGATGTAGAGAGCCGGAATGAATACGATGCATATCGTGCGCAAACAAGTTGTGATTACGATCAGCAAACTTATAGTAAGCAAAATACTGGATTTGGTACCCGGCGAAGTAATCGTTACGCGGGTAGCAATCAGTATCGTAGTAGTTGGCACTATGATGATGCTCATTTGAAGAAGGTTAAAATTTCATACACTTTAGTATATTTAATTTAGATACCATTATTATGATTCTTGATACCATTATTATGATATTAAAACTGTCGAGTAATTATTAGTGGCATCATCCTTATCTATGAATGTTTGTATGGAAATTTTAAGAAGAGGAAATACAATTGAAGAGACGATTACGAACGCTTTTGAAGGGAAGGTTTCTAAGAAGTGAAAACTGGACAATTATTTTGTTGTTTATTGTCAGAACGGAAATTTTTTTTACTGTTTTAGACTTTCTATTCAGTTTTTTTCCTTTTATTTATATTTTTTCAGGTTTTCGAAGAGTTACGGCGTCGTGCAGATGAATATGAAAGAGAGCAAAAAGAACGAGATGACCAGTTCTGGGAAAGATTTTACCGGGCTGAACAAGAACGATATAAACGGCGGCAAAAAATGCCACCGAGGCCTAATGTTAAACTTGCAATCGATAGGTTTCGTTATTTGTCTAATTTAATTTATATAATAATGTAATTGTTGGCCTATTTTGGACAATAAAAAAGTCTATTCGATAAAAAAGAAAATAATTTTGGATTAGACATCCTGAAATTTTTTCAAGGATTCCATCTAAAGTATACTTGACATACTATCGCAGCAATAACCAAACGAGTAGTTTTGAGGATTTTGATGATGCTTTGAAGAATTTCTGAAAATAAACGAGCATTTTCCCCATTTTATGTTCTAATTAAAGTTCTTTTAGTTGGCTCAATGGACCATTACTTCCATATTTACCTTATTTAAGTGCTGCTTTGATTGTTTATATGATTGGATTCTTTATTCTTTCATTGCACAGCATTGTCACAGGCAGGTAAGCTATTTTTTTTAATTAGACAAATTTTTGAATACTTTAATTAGTGGGAAGAACTTTGAACTTTGTTACTGTAAAAAAATGAGATTTCAAGATTTGCATTCATTAATTATCTGATTTCAAGGGAAACATTTGCTGGTATAAATGAGGACGATTGTCCACAAACAAAAATTAACGAAACGAAGACTGGAGAAAGTGAAGCACATACGGAGAATTTCAAATATGATCCATTATGCTAGCATTATGAATAGAAAATAATTCGCATCTTTCAAACGTTTTGGTTTCAAATGTAAAGCAAGAGCTATTATTTCTGCATAAATTTTGATTTATTTCCTAATACGATGAAACATGCAGTGCTACTGCTTCCTGTTATAAACATCACAGGTACAATCATTGATAATCAACTACCTATTTGAAGATTTTATTTCCTTATTTTTCCCTTAAATTATGTTTTCAGATAAACTTTTTTACCGACCTCTTAAAATAATCCAGTATTTTGAAAATTTCATACTACATATATTTGATAGCAACATACTACTTCAGATTTTTCGCTGGTACTTTGGTACATTTAATCCAGAAAAGAAACATATATATATATATATATATATATACTCACTTAAAATGTGTAGTTCAAAGAAAGATCAATTTGCATTCTTTGAAATCTAAACAGTCTTGATATACTTTGTTTCTGAAAGCTTCAATTGAGCAATTAGATTGTGATATGATCTATTATTTCGCTTGGAAGTTGTTACATACCTATCAGATGCTTTCCTATAGGTTTGAGAATTTTCTCATGGGAATTATTTGGATTTAGGGATTTTTTCGCCATTTAATCGGGAGAAGTAAAGTTAAGCCGTTCAAATTCAAGGATTTTTCAATTTAAATTGAAAAATAGTTTGGGATGAATTTCAAAACGAACGCATTTTCCTAAATTGTTTGGGGAATACAAAACAAGAATCGTTGGCAGCACAAAGGTAAAGCTACGAATTCGTTGCTTGTTTTATCATTTATTTGGATTAATCCACAGCCAATCTCATTCGGTACTATTCTATTACAACTATATTGTTTGGTATTTAATCGATAAAGGTGAAGTTGAAATATCTGAATTTAATTAGCAAAAATGAAATTGAACCATCTAAATATTATCATTTCGATAATGGAATTAAATTTTTTTCAGGTTAGATTCATTTAAAAAAAAATGAAGTCACTGAATCTAACTTTTGAAGCAGCTACGTTGATAGTTTAATTTATGGTTTATCGAGTCATCACGTACTTGACTTCACGTTCTCTATGCTTGCGTACGTACGTGAAATCCTGTGGTCGAACAACTCGTAAATGTAATGGTAGCTGGTCGTTTTCCTCAAAAAAGGGACTTTTGCGCTTTTTTGTTTAGAACTGAATCTCATAACGATTCCAAGTACGGTGGTTATTTGCGTATGGCGGGTTAGCATGTTTCGAGATGGTGGTTGGTGAGGCGGGGGAGGGATTGGATGACAAGATATCACGGTGAGGCGGGGTGTCTGAGGAGATACTTTGGAGTCAAAGTGGATACGGGACAAAGTTGATGGAATTAAGTGAAAGGAAAGGGAAGAAATAAGGATATTGCTAGGATTTGAGATTTTCGATGTCTTTTGTAGAAAATGTTTAGAAAGAAAAGATACGACACATTCATGCATCTGTTTTTTTTTTACAAAAAATAAGGTATACAGTTCTGCAAATATATTTAAACGAAAAATGAATTTAGGTATATTCTCTCTCGTTTACTACCATCATATCTACTGGTCAAAGTATGTTATTGCAAACTTAGGTTTGCTAGCTTAATGAATACTTGGTAGTAACTGATAAGCGGATTGTCGTCAGTAAATCTAACAATTGATTATTCAGGTACAGTTAATGGTTACTTGTTCGACATTTATTTTATATTAATTTGTGTATTTTGAGAAATGTTACCAACTAATAAATGTAGGCATTCTAGGGATAATATAATGACGTGGCAAAACGAGCAATTCCTGGAAGTTTTACGATGTCCTGTATTGGTTGTTGGAGTTGGTGGTATTGGTTGCGAATTGCTCAAAAATTTAGCCTTAACCGGCTTTTCCAACATCGAAATTGTAAAACTTTGCGTTTTTCATATGGCAGCTTTTTCATCCAAACTTCATGACTACTTTTATAGAGTTACCGCTGTCAGTTACAGATTGACTTGGATATAATTGATGTAAGCAATCTGAATCGACAATTCTTGTTTCGTCGTGAACACGTTGGTAAACCAAAAGCAGTTATTGCCGCAGAAGCAATTCGATCAATTGCTCCTAATGTAAAAATTGTGTGCTACCATGATTCAGTGCTAAAGTATGTCGCCCATTTTCAAGGAATATTTCTTAAACAAAACTCAGTAATTTTGGGAATACCTGGGATTTGCAAGAACTTATGTTGTTCATGAAATGTTTGGTATTTTGATTGCAGAAATCCATGTAATGCTTTCTCCATTATTTTAGAGAAGAATACGGTGTCGACTTTTTCCAGAAATTTACAGTGGTTCTTAGTGCACTGGATAACATAGGTAGGTAAAACATATGCACTAAGAAGTTTCTAAAACTTTCAAAATTTCCTTCTCAAAAAGTAACACATATTCGTTTTTCTTACCACTGAAAATGATTTCCTTTTGGGTGAATTTGGCGAAACTCGAATATTTTTATTTTCCAAAGTTTATCCTATTTCAGCCGCGCGAAATCATATCAATCGACTTTGCTTAGCAGCTCGAGTACCTTTAATTGAAAGTGGTTCTTCCGGTTATTTGGGACATGTAAGTTTTTCATACATTCAATAGCCTAATAGATAGATGTCTTTTATAATAAGATGTTATAGAATCAAAACTTGGTTAAAATTATCCTTAAATTCAGGTACGCCCAATAATTCGTGATTACACCGAGTGTTATGAATGTAATCCAAAGACAGCGCAAAAAACGTATCCTGGATGTACGATCCGTAACACACCATCGGAGCATATCCATTGCATTGTTTGGGCAAAACATCTTTTTAAGTACATACTTTTTTACTTCTTGACAATCCCCATGTTAATTATGTGAGAGTTATATAAAATGGTTTTCAATTTCGTATTTGGATTAATGCATAATATGCGTTACTAGTTGATAATGATGCTCTTGTGATTTGCAAAAATGTACCAAGGAGTATTCAAAGTAGTAGTGATAGTCAAAGTACTGAAAACTTCGTTTTCAGTCAACTTTTTGGTGAGCCGGATGACGAAGATGAAGTGTCTCCGGATTTAACAGATGCTGAGAATCAGGATGGTCCGAGTATAAATAGTGATGGAGAAAATGGAGATTCAACTCTTAATACGAAACAAAATGATGGTGGTGATCCGCCTGTACATGGTGACAGTGATGGGCTTTTGAATAGAATCAGTACACGAAAATGGGCTGTCGAAAACGATTATGACCCAAAAATTCTTTTCAGAAAAGTATGTTTTCCCATAAATTTACTCAGGATTTTATGCGATTGTCATTGCGACATTTTTTATTTTATGTGATATGGGACTTATTCACTAATCAAACAAGAAATATCTGAGCTTTTGTTTTTATGTTTAGGTTGTAATAACTGCGGAGCATCTAAAATTGAGGTTTTCATTTTCTGTATGCTTATAAAAGTCATATTTCAGTTCTTTCACAGTGATATCAATTACCTTTTGAGTATGACGAATTTGTGGAAGCAAAGAAGGAAACCCTTTCCGCTGGAATGGGATAATCTTCCGAATGAAAGTAAGTTTTGGCTGTGGCATAAACTTCAAAATAATTTTCATTCAGTTCTTATAGAGCGAATCCAAAATTTAGTGATTTATTTGGATTTCATAATCCCAGAACTTGTTGTCTTGAATTAATTTTAAGCAAGGAAAATTCTGAAAAAGCTTTGAGCTTTTTTTTGAAAAAAGGGAAATTTGAAAAAAACTGCTTAGAAGTGCACTCCTTCCGAAAATTGTTGTAGGTTATTTATTATTTGATGGTTTAAAAATGTCATACCATATTTAGATGCAAGTTCAAGCAACAATGAACCGAACGCGGAGCTTTGGACAGTTCTGCAATGTAAGGAAGCTTTTGAAAATGCTGTCTCTACATTGAGCAAACGTGTTAAAGATGGATCAGTGTTATCGTGGGATAAGGTTTGGTTCATTTATTTTTTTTTATTAAAATATATTGCAGGCTTTTTGCATTAATAAGCCAGTTCTGATTTTTTATTTATCAGATCTGTATTTTACCAAGCTACTTTTAATTTGAACTTTGAATTGCAAATGGCTTTCCTTCAGGATGATGAACCGGCAATGCATTTTGTAGCAGCATGTGCTAATCTTCGTGCCCATATCTTTAGCATCCCTCTTAAAACGTTTTTCGATATAAAATGTAAGTTTACGAAAAGAGTTTTAGTAGTATTTTGTTTTGCGAATTCTAACAGAACATCTCTTAATTTTTTCGCTAGGAAAGAATGTTAATGAAATAACTGACAACCGACAAGTGTCTTTACGTTTACTCCGAAAAGAACTTGGAAAATGTTGCAATACCATTGACGCATTTCGAAAAGACAAAGGAATTTGGTAATTCTTAGAATTGGCTGAATAGCATAAAAGAGAAATGAGGTTTAGGGTACTCTATTTGAAATTTCCGAAATTTATTTTGCAGCGATGGCCGGCAATATTATACCAGCAATTGCTACTACAAATGCTATAGTAGCGGGAATGATCGTTACTGAAGCACTAAAAGTTGTTTTCGGTACGAAGGACAAACTGCGAAATGTTAGTTTTTATTTATTTTGAAACTATGACTTGTTTGATTTCTCCACATGTTTTATATGTTATTTTATTAATTGTTCAACCAATTCTAAGCTACATATTGCTAAATCGTCTAATAGTTTTGCTGTCTAATGAAAAAATATGTTAGACAAACAAAAGATTGGGACTTATACAAATGACAAAATATCAATGACAGGATTTGTCACATTTTGAAGCTAGAGTTTTTCATTTTTTCTTTTTTACAGGTTTTCATAAAACCGAAGCCAAATCCACGTGGTAAAATTTTAATTGAGGAAGTGCCCTCTAAGCCTAATCAACAGTGTTACGTTTGCTCGGAACGACGAGAAATAACACTGAAACTAAATGTTAAATTAACCGTTGTTCATTCGTTGGAAAACAAGTTTTTAAAGGGAATTTTGCATATGGTAGCACCTGATGTTATGATTTCTCTAACTGGCAATATCATTATTTCAAGTGAAGTAGGTGAAACTAAAGGTGAGCATTTACTTCTCTTCCTTATAAGTAACAGCTTTTTCACTTGTTTTTCTAATCACTAATCAAGAATCGCCTGTAATAGTTCTTCAGCAGCAATATTAATATGTCTTGAAAACTTCAAAAAATTGTTTATAAATGTACGCGAAGATTAATGCTTTGCTACAATCAAGATGGTAAAGTCTACGTAAAATATTCCTTATGAAAAACTTGTTTCGAAATCTGTAGGAGAAGCTACGTTTTATAAGCTATTCAATCTTCGTTAAATCAGCTCTCTCGTGTTATTTTGAAGCCACAAAGATTTTCTTGATAGCTTAGATACTTTATCTAAAATACTGTTCTCCTTTTGACTGATTTTTTATAGCCATTAGTGAGCGGATTCTGGAAAAAGTGGGTGTTGTTCATGGTTGCATCTTAGAATGCGATGATTTCTTGCAAAGATTGGAACTTCGGATTCGTATTGAGCACACCAGTGAACTGAAGGCTGACGAGTTTGTGATAGCAATGGACACTGGTGTCACTACAGCAAATGGTTGGTTTGATTTGTATTTTGTTCAGATCTGGATGAAGTTTGATAGGCTTCTTGGCTATAAGTGTATTTCAATAAGTGTTGTTAAAATGCTAAGTTTTGTTTATGGATATTTGGTAGGTTTGCTTTTCAGTTTTTCATATAGTGGGGAAAAGAAACTTGTTTTGAAAAAGGTGCGAAAGTGTATGTGTCAAGGATTCCTTTTTTTAACTGTAAATCGATTTATTTATTTTTTTCCTTTTACAGGACAAAAAAGATGGAGAGCAAGAAAATAGGAAAAAGAGGTCATTGTCCGCAACTGATGAATGTTCACCAGCTAAAATTCGGAAATGTGATAGTGAAATTAATTCATAGTGTCGGATTATATTCCTTTCGTTTATTATTGAAATTTTTTGCTTATTTTGTCCTTTGCTTACCTTAAATTTTTTTACTTTCTGAGATTCTTATTTTGCCACACGTGCAGAATCTATTTATTACAAGGTTTCAGTCCTGGAACGCAATTAATTTGGCTAAGAGTAGAAAAAATTTTTAAACTCTCTTGTACAACTCGCTGTTGCTCCTTCGAAGTTTTTCGAAAAATCGGAAAAGTAGGAGAGCCAGTCCATTCCCCTATTTTTATTTTTTTTTCATGTGTTGGAATATCTGGGCGTGATAAATTATCAAAAACTTTATGAATAAATTATTGTACATTAAGTTATACTTCATAATGTATGAATTATGATTTCTTAATAAGAAAATAAAAATAAATTGGCTATCGCCATATTTCACTCCTACGTTTCGCAATGTAATTTATTGTTTCGACAATTCTAAATATTTTTCAATTTGCAATTGCCCCTTTTTCGGGTACTTCTCGATCTTCAGCATCTTATTTTCCGACAGGTGTTTTTATATGACGGCAGTACTGAAAAGAAAGACGATAAAAAATTAATTTGATTTCCTAGCATTTCTAACAAATCAGCTCTTAACAATCTTCCTTCTTCATCTACACTTGTACCATTACAGATGCTTTTTTATGGAATCGAAAGTATTTCAAGTTATCAGTAATTGAAATACTCTAGTTATAAGCTGATTGGATTTATTTTTTGAAATGCCACTTTCATCTTGATTTCTTGTCCTCATTATTACTATCTCTCACATCGTTAACCAATTCTACGACACTGGGGAAAATTATGTTGGTTAAATTTCTAGTCGTGTTGTTTGTTTTTTATTTTACAGTTATATATCACTTATCGAAGGATCAAGAAGTGTACAGGGAATACGGTGGAGAATTACTGTCGTAAAAACTTTGACTAAATTTCTGCACGTAAAATACGTAGTGAATTATCTTTAATTTGATGCAAAATACATTGTTTGTATTAATTTACGCAATAAATGCAAAGTGTCAATTTGTCCAAGGGAATAGTATTCTGCAGAACAATGGAAGACAAAGGTCAAATGTCACATCATTGAGATGAATGATAAGAAGTTGAATTGAATGACACAGAAAATATAAATCGTGATTATTTGTTCAAAAAGGAATAAATAGTTCATACAACAAGTATTGAGCTTCCATTATCTTTGGACTGTATTTGATAAGAAAGCCATCATATCAAATAAGTAATTCATTTTTTTTTTAGATTAATATTAACTAAAATTAGCGGATATTACAGTATAAATACTAAATACTTTAAAGAATATTTTATAGAATATTTCCAAAGTTCATATATTTTTTTTGGCATTTTATCATTAAATTTACTTATCTAATTTAATTCATTTGAATTCAAATTTTTTACTAACAACAATACTTTAATCTAAATCCTGAAATTGCAAACATTCTGTTTGCTCTCTTCTCTTTTCCATCCTTATTCTTTATTGATTTCGAATTTTCCACAACAAATTATCCACCTTATATAATCCCAATATTTACTAAGAAAAAAGATATTAAATTGAAATATCACATGAATTAATTCATTTACTTATAATTTTTATGTTATTTTATTTTTTTCTCAAGTTTTTTCTCAAATGAGTTTACAAATTTTCTTTTTAGCACTTCATTAAATCATTCATTCTATATACCTTTTACCATTATTATAAGTTTAGTAGAAAATTTTACGGCATTTTAATACTTTTTTTTCCTTTCAATATTTAAAACTCATTGACATTTATAGTAGGTTAAAGTTTTTTTTTTCTTTCCAAGTCATATTTTAAATTTTCATTCTAAAGTTTAAATTATTCCATTCTTTCTCTCACTTTATATCCAATTATGCCCAATGCAAAAGAAATTATGTTCTAGTTTGCATTTAAATGCTTTTATAATGAAAAGTATTTCATGGTTATTTAAAAAAATGAAAAGAATGGAAAAGGTCACATAATGTCCAGCAAAGTGACCATTTGCTTTTTTTTTGCAATTGTATCAATTTTTCCAACTGAAATTTTCATTTACTTCAATCAAAAATGTATTAATAATATTTGATAGAATGGAATACGACTAGTAATGCAGTTTTCTTTTTCTTTTTTCTTTTACTTCTTATTTTTTTGATTCTAGTTGTGTCGTTTGTGTCGTCTGTGTCGTCTGTGTTGTCTGTGTTGTTTGTGTTGTTTTAACACTGCGTGAAGTACTTCGTGAATCTTTTTTCTTCTTCCTTATCGGAACATTTATTTCTTTCCTAAAATTCAACTTTTATTCATTCAAAATTTTTTCTCAAATATCAATCAACAATAATTAATTAACAGATAAAAATGAATTATTGAAAATTCAATATTTGTATGATAATTTCTTCACGATTATTAATATTTGACAAGATGTAAGCAATCAGAAATATAGCATTGTGCTGTATAATATAATAATAACTAAAAATAATAATTTAATAATAATAACGATAATACTACTAATAACAACAACAATAATAATAATATAATAATAATAATAATAATAATAATAAT
>NW_018108359.1:92836-94539 GCF_000183805.2 Loa loa | reverse complement strand
GACCTTAAACAAACAAATGAAATTTAATAATTTTGATAATGATGATTAATTTAAAAAACAAATAAACATCTTTAACAAAAAGAAAATTGTTGGTTTAATAATGATTAATTTTGAAAAGTGAATTAATAATAATAATGAAAATTATTAATTGGAATTATATTTGAAACATATTACAATAATTAACAAGAAAAAAGAAATTAATCACATGCGAAATTCAATGAAGTAAGGTATTATCCTTATTTTTTCTCTGTATTTATCGTTTATGGAAATATAACAAAGAGGATTTGAAGCCGTAGACACTAATTAAACTAATTAACGATCACTAAAACTATCGAAAAACACACCAAATGAACTAATTAATAATTAAAATCAGCAAAAAAAAATCAAAAAAATCATTAAAATCAGCAAAAAAGAAATTGCAAACTTTAAAAGTAATAAGAAATACAACAAATAGTAATTAATGATCATTAAATTATCAAAAAACTCGCTTGCTAAATTAATTAAAGATCATTAAAACTGTCAAAGGATATGCTAATTAAAAGTAATTAACAATTATTAACAACTATATGAAAGAAAAGTACAAATTAAATAAAGCAATGATAAATGTAAAAACAAGTATTTTGATTTTAAATTATACCACTTGCATATGTTGTTACCGGATGAAGGATTAAAAAGCCAACTTTCATATTTTTGTCAACAATCATAACAGCTCCTTTGTTATTCTTAAATTATTATATAAACTTTTTTTTTTAATTTAAATAATAATTATTTAGCATAAAAAAAGAGGGAAGAATTAAAAGAAATAAGCAAATTAAATGATTTGAAGAAAAAAAAATCCTTTTTTGTCTTAAAACAAAAATTTTAATAAAATTAAAATTGTTGTCAACATTAATAAAGATATGTAAAAATATTTTTTTATCTTAATTAAATTAAACTTTTCCTACCTTTTCTAAATCATATCGTGCAGCACTAAAAACTGTCACCATTTTACGCTTACAAAAAAAACCAAATCCATTAAGCATCATCTGTAAAAAAAAATAAAAAAAAAAAAAATTTTATTATCAACTTAGTAAAAAAAAAGAGATAAAATTTTAAAAATTCGCATTCAAGAAATTAAAAAGGAATTTCTAATTTTTTCTAATTTCTTTTTTTTTGTTATCAAAATGTCAATGATTATCAATGATTTGAATTAAAATATCAAGAAAATTAATTAATGATTCTCTAGAATATTTAATATAGTTTTAGTATTGAATTAATAATATATGAAATGTCAATTTAATAGTATTTTAGTATTAAACTAATAGTATTTTAATGTTAAATTATCAGTAATTAATTGTGCACACTAGTTAATGAATAAAATATTCTCAATTGTTTTTTACTCTATGAATTTATTGAAAAAAAAATGTTTGTATCAATTAATTAATTACTTTTATTCATCTTATTTAAGTATCCGAATTTCAAATTTATGCTCACTTAAATATCGAAATTTATCAAAGATTTTAGAATGATCATCACAATTTTAATAATAAATTAATAATATATGCGATATTCATATCTGTTTCCGAACATTTTTTAATTTACATTAAATTTTTGAAATAAATTAAATTTAAAATCTAGTTGTTTGATAGACTAATTGGATGATGCATAATTATAGAACAAACAGTTTTGAGTGCAAAAAAATCGATGATTACTTTGTGATATTA
>NW_018108359.1:89582-91751 GCF_000183805.2 Loa loa | reverse complement strand
CCAATTGGAAATTATTTTAAACAAATATTTTACAATAAAAAAAAAAAAAATTAACATTGGTTAATATTGCTAGAAGCATAAAAAAATTAGTAAGTAAAAACATTAATTTTAAAATATTCAAGTATTGGAATACAACAAATACAAACGTTGATTTTAAATCTTAAGGTATTCAAGTATTCGAACGTAACAGGTAAAAATGTCAATTTTGAAGTATTCAAGTACTGGAATAAATTTTAAATCATTTAATTTAAAAATTACATCGTTAATTTTTTTTTTTGGTTTAGTTTCTAAAATTCATATTCATTAATATCATTCATTACAAAATCATTTCAATTAAACAAATTAAAAATTAAATAAAAATTAATTTTATGCAAATACTGAAGAGATATTTTAAAAGTAATTATGACAAAAATTGAAAAACAACAAACAAACTATTTTATCCTATTCTAAGTTAAATTTAAAACTAGAATTAAGGAATTAAATTTAATTAAAAGAAAAAAATTAAAAAAATTAAATTCAAAATTAAAATTAAAATAAAATAAAGAAGGATTAAGAAATTAAATTAAATTAACATTTGGACTAATTAAATTTTTAAATTTAGTTCAAAGTATTAAATTTAAAATTAAATTAAAAAAATATAAAAAAAATATTATAATTAAAGTAAAATATAGCAGAACCATTTTTGGAAAGATCAATTTGCATGCAAATAAACAACAAATACATTCTAATGAATTAGGACCACGATCAACATAATCACCAAGAAATACATAACGACGCATTGTGATACCACTACGACCCTTATCACCGGTCATCATAAATATTCGTTGTAAATCATCATACTGTAATTACCAATAACCTCTTACAGTAATTAAAAAATAATACTGTAAATCATCATACTACAATTATCAATAATATTTTACTTTTAATGAATTAATTGTTTTTATAGTAATTAAAAAAAAAAGTAATATGAATTTTGTTCATCTATTTTATTCAATTTCTAATATGAATCATTTTAAATATGTAATTAAATATTTGTCATATTTCATAATACAGAAATAAATTTTTTCAAAAATATTATTAATTACTAGAATAAATATGATTACAACAAATTAATTAATCATTACATAAGCAATTCATTGCTATAATTAATTAATTTACTTTGCTAGATTGAAAATCTAGTTATTAATTAGTGGAATGAATGAATCACAACATATTAATTGAATTTTTCCAAAAATATTATTCAATTACAAGAATGAATTAATTACAACAGATTAACTAATTATTACATAAGCAATTCAATTAGTACAATTAATTAATTTGTTTGCTAGATTGAAGACGTAATTATTGATTATTGGAATGAATGAATTATAAAATATATTAACTAATTGATTACTTAAACAATTCATTAATATTACTTAAACATTAATATTGCTTAAATTACTTAAACAATTCATTAATACAATCGATTAATTTGATTTTATCAAATTACAAACTTAATTAATATGAATTATCAAACCTGGCCATGTATATCACCAACAATAACGCATGGTAATGGTACTTCAAGTAATGATGGTTCATTTTCAATTATCGGTTTAACATCTTTAAGAATTTGCATAAGCTCATCGACGTTATATTCAATGTCTGAAGAAAAGAATTTCTTTTTTTCCTTTACATTTCACAAAAATTTTAATTATTTATGCAGAAAATATGTAGAATATATATATATTTTTTTAAAATTTATGCAGAATATTTTATTTTTTTCATAAATTTTAATTATTTACGCAGTTTTTTTTTGTTTTAAAATTTAATAAATAACTTTCTTTTTTCCTATTATTTTACTAAAATATTTAACCTAATAAAGAATAATAATAAACTTAAGAAAAAAAATTATATTTCTAACATAAAACATTATAATTTTTCCATTTTTTAGCAATAATTTATAAATATTTTACATTTTATCGTTTTTTTTTTTAATAATATGATAATAATTTATAAAATAATTAAATAAAATTTTAAAAATGTTGTTCAATTTTGAATTGAATGAAATTCTAAAAAAATTTTTAAATTAAAAAAATAATTAAATAAAATTTTAATTATTTTTTTAAAATTTATCAAAAAAAAGACGAAAATTTTTTTTCGTTTTTTTTTCTACCTTCAATTCTTTAAATT
>NW_018108359.1:87459-89043 GCF_000183805.2 Loa loa | reverse complement strand
ATGAAAATTTTAATAACTTTCATTTTTAATTTTACTTACTTATCATTTAATGTTTTGTTGAAAAGTTATAAAATGCTTTCTCAAATATTTCTCATTACTTTTAGAAATTCATTTTCATTTTATATGACCATTATAAATTGGATAATTTCAATGATTCATTAAAGCATTAATCATTTATTAATCGAAGTATATGTGCTATACATTTTAATCTTATCAGTTATTGATTATCAGTACCTATGTAGTTAATGAAAATAATATTTAAAGAAAAAAAAAGTGATTCTGCAGTATTTCAATAATCTGGTTTTAATATACAATTATAAACTATTAATCAATGATTATTAATCAATGACATTGGTATAAACATATCAGTATTATCAGTTGTTGATTATCAGTACTTATACAATTATGCCGATAGTAATATCCATTCAAAGAAACAGTTTGATTTTGATTCTGTAGTACTTCAAATAATTTGTTCGGTTGATATAATTGCTTTGCAACTTTTCAACTCTGACCAAGTTATATCAGTGATATTATGATATGTACATGTGATAAGAATGATAATTAATAGAATGGAAGAAACCAAAAAGAAAAAAAATTCATTTGCAGAAATTCAAAATGTTTTAATAAATTTAAATCTAAATTTCTTTTCGCGTTTTAGCGTTTTTTTTGTTAAATCTAAATTTCTTTTTTCATGCTAAATTTAACTGAATTTAGAAGGCTAATAAGTATGATATTTAACTTAAATAATAAATAATCGGATTTAATTTTTTAATTTACTTCAAAATTCTTTAGCAAAATATTAAAATACCACATGTTTATTGAATATTTTAAAGCATATTCCTAATATTGAAAACGAAAAATTGAAATACTATTAATTAAATGCTTTTGACACAAATTAATTAATTCTATTTCAAAAAATTAGGCCTTTTTTTAAAGTTTCAATATTTATTATATAATTTTGTAGTAACAAATTTAGTGAATAAATTCGAATTACATATACAATATTAATTGTTTCTGCGAATGCAAATAAACCAAATTTCCATTTATCCCTCAATATTTTCCCATATTTCACATCCATTTCTCAATATCAACCCTATTATAGCAAGGTAAGTTAATTAATTGCCTGTTTATGATTGCTTAAAACACCTGCTAGCTCATTCCAATAATATTTTATCAAAAAAAAAAAAAATAAAAAAAAATAAAAAAAAGTTTTTCATTTCTTTCCATAAATTCAATTATACATTCAAAAATTTCCTTCCATTTAATCATTCCATTTTGCTATAATCAATTTCACTAAATCAAATTATTATTGAGTGGGGGAAAAAAAAAAAACGAAATTGAAATGGAACTATAAATGCAAGAATAAAAAAAAGAAAAATCATTAAATACTGGGAAATAAATTGGTTAGCAACACAATTATTGCTATGAAATAAATGCTTAGAGTAATAAGTAGGAAACGAAAAAACATGAAGCGGGGGAGGGGGGGAGGGAATGGAGATCGGGGAAACGCGGGATGATATGGGAGGTAATAAGTAACGAGAAAACATGAAAGCGGGGGGGGTAGGGAGGGTAGGTAAATTTTGG
>NW_018108359.1:84633-87205 GCF_000183805.2 Loa loa | reverse complement strand
AGTAAAGAGAATTTTTCATAATTTCAGAAATAAGAATAATCATTTTTTTTTTTTTTTGCACATACATAAAATATCGGTTTATCAATTCGTAATAATTTAATGCTAAATTCTTATCATTTTTTCTCCTAACTCACAACGAACTTATCAAATATTATTTTTTTTCTTAAGTTAAATTATTATCACTTTTATCCTAACTAGCAATAAACTTATCAAACATTATTCCTTTTCTTAAGTGAGGTTGTTAACACCTTTGATAAACTTATCAAACATTATTTCTAAATTGCTATCATTCTTGATAAATTTATCAAACATTATTTCTTTCCATAAGTTAAATTGTTATCACTTGTATCCTAACTTGCAATAAACTTATCAAACATTATTCCATTTCCTAAGTTAGGTTGTTAATGCCTTTGATAAACTTATCAAACATTATTTCTTTTTCTAAGTAAAATTGTTATCACCTTTGTCATAACTTGCAATAAATTTATCAAGCATTATCCCTTTTCTTAAGTGAGGTTGTTAACACCTTTGATAAACTTACCAAACATTATTTCTAAACTGTTATCACTTTTGATAAACTTATCAAACATTGTTTCTTTCCTTAAGTTAAATTGTTATCACCTTTGTCATAACTTGCAATAAATTTACCAGACATTATTTCTTTGCTTAAGTTAAATTGTTATCATTTTTATCCTAACTTCCAATAAATTTATCAAACATTATTTCTTTGCTTTATGTAAATTTCATATTACATATTCTCAATTTATCTAATATTTTCATTTTTCATACAAATTTTCGCATATAAATGTAATTTTTGCTCAATTTTTTTTATTAGAAAGGAAAAAAAAATGAAAAACTAAAAATAATCAATATTTTGATAATTATTCATTAATGATAAAATATGTTTTTCGAAATTTTTGATTTAAATTAAGCAAACTTAATGGTTTAATCATTTACACCTGAAGACAATGATCAGGTAAAGAATTTTACTGAAACGGTATGTATCCTGTCAACATATTTTATAGTTAATTAAATAATTGATAATTAATTAAATAATTATAAATTTTTTAGAATAATTATTTGAATATTTTATATTTGTTAGAAAATTTTCATTTTTTTTTCTTATCCTTCTCATTAAATTATGAAAAAAAAAAGTTAAATTTAATTTTTTAGCTAATAAATTTTAATTAATTGCAAAGAAAAAAAAACAAATGGGTAATCGTGAATCATCAACAAAAGAAGAAGATGGTAAACCAAAAGAAAATGATCGACCACGTTTATATCAATATGTTGATGTACATGGTGGTGGTGATTTGATATCATTTATGTGGCAAGCTAAAAATAACAATGATTTTTCACAAATTAATGAATTAATCGATTTAAAGGTTTGATAACATTTCAATCATAAATATTATCAAGAATTTAGGTATTTAATTTTTTCATTTTATTTTATTTTTTAAATATTATAAAATATAATAAATAGGTAACAAAAAAAGGAAAAAAAAATCAAAAAAAAGCGGAAAATTTTTAGTGTAAAATTTTACAAAATTAAAAAAAGAAATTGAAAAAAAAACTAAAAAAAAAGTTGAGAAATTTTTTTGGTATAAAATTTTGCAATACAATAAAATTTGTGCCGAATTAATTGAATTTTAGAAAATAGATAATCAAATGATAGTATAATCATTTTAATTAATTTAAATAGTAATTTAAAGTTTATTTTTGAACAAAAAAATTATTTTTAATTATTTGCAAAAGAAATTGAATTATTTTTTGACGGCAAAAGAATTACTTAAAATTAAAAAATAATTTTTGAAGTAAATTGAAGTAAAATTATTTTAGATAAACAATTTTTTTCTTTTTTTAAAACCAAAAGTGGGAGATGATGATAATGAGAAATGAACCGCGATGATATGAGTGATATTGATAAGTGAAAATTTTACTGATAAATGGAAATACAATAATTTCTATAAATATTACAAAAAATATTGAATTTTCATTTTCGTTTTTTTTTATTAAAATTTAAAGAACGACAAAAATTTGAAAATATTCCATTTAGTAAGTTATAAGAAAATTTTGGAAGTTCGGGAAAAAAATGACGAAATTCCTTTAAACAATTAATTCGTAGAAATAAATTAATTGAGTTAATTTATATATGAATTAATTTTAGATTAAAGATTTAATGTACAATTCCGGTAAAGGAAAAATGGTAGCAGTTTCGGAATTGGTTAAAATACGCAATAAAGAGCGTAATGCAATGTTAAGCGCATTAAAACGTAAAAAAGGAAAAGGTAAAAGTGGGCCAAATATTTTGGATGATTTCAATCAAGAAGGTGAAAATCAAGGCGATTTAAAAAAGGTTTTATTTTATATACAGTTGTATAATGGAAATGATAATAGTAATGATATTGGCGAGAGTATAACATTAAGTATAAGTATCAACTAAGCATCGATAATAATAATAATAATAATAATAATAATAATAATAATAATAATAATAATAATAATAATAATAATAATAATAATAATAATAATAATAATAATAATAATAATAATAATAATAATAATAATAATA
>NW_018108359.1:82355-83556 GCF_000183805.2 Loa loa | reverse complement strand
AGAAGCAAAAGATAATAATAATATAGTAAGAATAAAAATAAATATTAAAATATGTATTAAATGAACATATTTTTTTACCGCCCATAAAGGGTGAAAAAAAAATAAAATAAGAAATGATATTTAAATTCTTATTACTAATTTGTCATTAATTACTTATGATTATTGTTATCATCGTTTAGCTATCATTGCTAAGTTTTCAGCATTGAAACTTTTGGAAGGTGGTGGACGACGTGGTGACATGGATTCGAAATATCGTGAAGTAGTATGGAAATTAGAGGAACGTGGTCAGATGGGTGAAAATCTTGTCGGTTTATGCTTATTACAAGGAACACCAATACACAATCATTTAGCTCGTCATTTAATTAAATTATATCCAAAACTTGTCAACGATATTTTTATCAGTGAAAATTATTACGGTATGATTACATTAAGTTGATACTGTATGATGATATTGATAAAATTATCTATTAATTTTTATTTTTTAGATGTTCATTTTATCATTAATTAAAAGCTTATTAAATAAATTACAGTTTTAATTTTTATTATTTATCATATAATAACAATGTTATTGCTTAAAATATTTGAAAAGATTAGCAATCATTTGATGGAAAATTTAAAAGATGTTAAGAATAATAAAAAAAAAAACGATAAAATAATTTTATACAAATATAATTAAAATTATAATTAATCCAAAAAATTTAAAAAATTTATAATTAATCTGATAATTAAGTAATGAAATTTTAAAAATATTTAATATAACAAATTAAATTTAATTACTTGCAAGTGTTAAATTTGTTTTCTTTTTTTTTTTGTATAATTTCCTGATAAATGATTATAGGATTATCACCATTACATCAAGCTATAATAAATGAAGATCCGGCAATGGTCAGTTTTCTATTGCAATATGGTGCAAATATTAATCAACGCTGTTATGGTGCATCATTCTGTCCGGATGATCAAAAAAGTAGCCGGACTGATTCGTTGGAACATGAATATGTAGAACTTAGCTTAAAAACATGCTATTCCGGGTTAGCCAATATTTATTTCAAAAAATATCAGGAATGTTTCTTTTTTTTCTCTTTACGATTTGTCATAATCATCATCAATATCACCATTGTCATCATCATCATCATCATCATCATCATCATCATCATCATCATCATCATCATCATACATCATCATCATCATCATACATCATCAT
>NW_018108359.1:76765-81536 GCF_000183805.2 Loa loa | reverse complement strand
ATTAATTAATTAATTAATTAATTAATCAATTATTCTAGCTGAAATAATAGCATTTGAACGACATTGCAATAAACAAAATAATGATCTTTGATCATAACAGTGACCTTTGGTCATCGCAACGTAGTTTATTTGCATAATTTTTAGCTAAAAATTTATAACTTGTTCATTTCACAATTATTTTGCAACTTCCAAATGCTCGTGTATTTTAATTATTTGATTTTAGATGTTTGAATTAATTCTAAAATTAGAAGCAGATGTTGTATGGATATATGGTAATGCGAGTAGTTATGCATATCCATTAGCTCGTATTGATACAATAAATCAAGAAACTGGTGAAATGAATGAGGATAGCGCATTATCACTTACTGTTTACGGCGTAAATATCTTATTTGCTCAATAATAAACTCTTATTTGTACAGCTATTAAGATATAGTAATATTGCATTTCATATAATCCATATCTCAAACAAATTGTAATCATAAGTGATATGTACCGCGGTATCGCGGATAAGACAGGATATATTTTCTAGTATCAGCTAGTAATAAATGATGGAAACATTTTTTATCTACGGTAAATTTTATTTGCTAAAGTAATAGATCAATTGCTTTTTTTTTCTTTTGTATTTGTTTATTAGCCAATTATTTGCTTATTGTTTGGTCAATTCAATTCAATTTATGATATTACTGCTGTTCCCAGTCATTTTTAAGTTATTAAGTAAGCAAATTATTAATCGAGTAGCAGTTTTGCTTAATAGACAAATTTTTCTTAAAAAAAAGGAAAGCATTTCAATTTATATGATATTCGATTCTTACCGTACTTCCTTACTTTCTTCCTTATTTAAAATGTAATTTAATTTAAAATTTTAGGAAACAACAAAACATTTGGAACTTCTCGATGGATTGTTGGAAGAATTATTACAAGCTAAATGGGAAGCATTTGGACGTCGTTAGTAAGATTTTAATTTTAATTTTTGAAAAAAAATTAAAAGAGTTCATAAAAATAAATTTTAATTTAAAAATGACACATACAATTAAAATCAAAAATTAAAACATTAAATTAAAGAACTAAGCTGATTTCATATTAAATTCAATTAAAGAATTAATTTCTTAATTTTAATTTAATTCCTAAACTGAAATTGAAAAATTCGATAAAGGAATTAATTTCAGTATAGCGAATTTTCAGATTTTTTTCCTCTCTTAAAAGTTTAAAATTTTGAAATCAAATCAGCAAATCATCCTAATTTTACTAAAATTTTTTTTGCAAAGATCTGAGAGCTAATTAGCAAATTTGCTAATTACTATGACTAGAAATTAAATTAATGATGAATTCCTGAAAAAAAACAAACAAAATAATCAGCAATTATTATTACAGTTTGACACTTTCATTTTCATGTTTTGTGGTTTATTTCATTTTTGTCTTTATGGCTTTTATGTGTCGACCATTTTCGATGACAACAAAGGTGACAATTTTAAATTAAAATAATAACTGTTCATCTGTTAATATTCAATCCATTAATACAAGTTACTGATATTATTATTTTGCTAGAATATGATAGCATATGATAAACTCGTGATAGTTAATTACTAAATTTATCTAATACTATAATTAATAACTGATTAATAGAATTAACAATAACAGCAACTAACACTAGAATTAAGCTAATTGCTATAATTAACATCAAATTTTTTTGCTCTTACTTATATTGTCTTACTTTTATCTTTATCATTTATCAATGATAATATTATCAGTAATAACAATTAAAGGTAATAACACATGATGAAATACATCATACTAATACAACAACTCCATGTAATAATACTACATCACTTGACAGTCCTTGTTCTAATTCCACCTATACTGTTTTTGATTATATGATGCTTAAAGCTACAAGGCTTCAATCATTTTCATCGTATGCTGCAAATAAGCAAGTTTCATGGACACTTAAAAATTTCGGTATGCATATTAAAATTTAAATTTAAGTTTTTTTTTAAATTTTACAAATCCTTTCATCGTATTATTCAAAATTTCATTCAAATTTCTTTGTTTCATTATATTAAATATTATTTATATGTGACATTATTAGATTATGCAAATATTTCTAAATGTATTAAAGAAAAAAGAAAAAGCAAAATTTAATTTGATAAATTTAACAATGCGTTAATTTTTTGGACAATAAAATTATTTTGAAACATTAGTTCAAAAAAAAAGAAGAAAAGAAAAGAAGAATGTTTTTTTTTTTTAATTATGTAAATTCCCGGAGGGACGGGGGGAGAAAAAAAAAAGCAAAATTTAATCTAACAAGTTGAAATAAAACATTTGAAATCGATCCCAGATATAAATAAAAGAAATGAAAATTGGAAATGAATAAATTATGGAATATTTTGATGTTATTGCTAAATTAACATAACAGAGCTATTTATTCCAATTATTAATTTTGAATAGTGAATTTTTTTTTGTTTTAGCTTTAAATGATGATTTTTTATTTTTAAAATTTTGAATAATAAATTTTATATTTTCGTTTAGAAGAAGCTTGGTATAATTCTGATTTTTGTCATTTATGGCAATATACTGCAGGATGGCAGCAACATGTAAGTTTATAAAATAAATTTTCAAAAAAAAAAAAAAAAAGATATTAATGAAAAATTCATTTCAATTAATAACAAATTAATCAGTGGTTCAAATCAGTTTATTAATTTAAACAAGTTTTGGGAAATTTTAACATGAACATTAGCAGTTACAAACAATGACAATGACAAAATGACAATGTGAATGACTTTTTTAAATCATTCAATAAAATCACTAATGTAATATTAGTATTGAAATATTGCAACATTTAGTATTGTGTTAATTAATTGTATAAACTGTGCAAAAAAGAAAAAAAACTTGAATTTTTTCATTGTAGGAGAAAAAAATTAGTGGCATAATACTAAAATACTGGAATGTAATTAGAAAATGAAATGAAATCTGACAAATGAATGCTAATTAATTCGATAAATAAATTTTTTTATTCAAAATTATTTAATAATTGGCGAAAATTAATTTGCAAACATAAAGTGAAATTATAAATAAAATTTAGAATATATACTTTAAATATTATATAATACGAAATGCGTTATAATGAGGAATGCGAATTTAAAAGTTAAATTTAAGAAAAGGAATACATTTGCGAATTTAAAGTTAAATTTCAGGGAAGGAATACATTTGCGAATTTAGGAGTTAAATTTGATAAAAGGAATACATTTGCGAATTTAAAAGTTAAATTTATGGAAAGGAATGCATTTGGGAATTTTAAGTTAAATTTCAGGGAAGGAATAAATTTGCGAATTTAAAAGTTAAATTTGACAAAAGGAATACATTTGCGAATTTAAATGTTAAATTTAAGGAAAAGAATACATTTGAGGGATTTAAAATAAATTTTGGAATCAAAAATTCTTTAATTCATTTCTGCTTTTTTTCTTTTTTAAATTTTATTTTTGAATGAAATGAAATAGGTTCGATTAGTTGCTGAACAAATGGTACTTTTAATGGCATTATTGCAAATTGTTTGTGATGCAATGGATATTAAAAATGTTGGTCGTAAACGTTGGTGGCGTGTTATGGTCAATTTCATTTTTATTAAAATAGATAAATTTGCACGAAAAAAAGAAAGAAAATCTTAAATTTTTTCTAAAAAAAAAAAAGAAATTTATGAATAAAAATTAAAAAATAAATAAATTTACAATATGCACATTTAAAGAAATCTTTTTTTTTCCCACTTTCTTATTCAAATATTTGTCCGTAAATTTTGCAAAAATTTAAATTTTCTTTTTTTTTTCCTTTTTACTTCCAAAGAATTATCTTTTTTTCTAAACAAAGTAAAATTATATTTTAGACAAATTTATTTCCGGCGATAAAATAAAATAACATTTTAGAAAATTTATTTTCGGATAAAATAAAATTGCATTCTAGAAAATTTATTTTCGGATAAAATGAAATTCCATTTTAGAAAATTTATTTCCGGATAAAATAAAATATTTTAGAAAATTTATTTCCGGATAAAATGAAGTTGCATTTTAGAAATCATTTCCGGATGAAATAAAATTACATTTTAGAAATCATTTCCGGCTAAAATTGCTTATAAAATTTCATTTATTTTTGTTATATTAATTGTTCCAATACGATTGGGTTGTGCGTTAAATTTAACAATGCTTTTACTCGATAATATCCTATCATTAATGGTTGTTCTATTAACTGGAGCACATTTCTTATTTTATACAAGGTATTTTCCTTTTTACTCTATTTTTTTTTATTTTTGTATTTTAATTTTATTCGAATTTAATTTTTAAGACAATTTTTTTTTTTTTTGTAATGCTTTCATTTATTGTAAAAGTTTAAGTTACTGAAAAAAAAAACTTTCTCTTCTTATTAATAAAATATTCGAGAATAGAATTTTAATTTTCAAGCATAAAAGAATATGAAATTTTTGAGAATGGAATTTGAATTTTTTGGGGGTAAAATTTAAACTTTCGTAGATAGAATTTTCATAGATAGAATATTTCCGAAGATGGAATTTAAATTTTGCGGATGAAATTTGAGTTTTCGAGGAAGAAATTTGAATTCCCGAGGATATAATTTGATTTGATTTTATTTTTTATAATTTTTTTCTTATTTTTTTGTTATTTTATTTTTTATTAATTTGTACTTTTTTCTTTGAATTCATATAACTATTATTATTATTATTATTATTACTATTATTATTATTATTATTATTATTATTATTATTATTATTATT
>NW_018108359.1:74579-76254 GCF_000183805.2 Loa loa | reverse complement strand
ATTATTATTATTATTATTATTATTATTATTATTATTATTATTATTATTATTATTATTATTATTATTATTATTATTATTATTATTATTATTATTATTATTATTATTATTATTATTATTATTATTATTATTATTATTATTATTATTATTATTATTATTATTATTAATTTTTAACACATTTTAGAGCTTTAAAATTTATTGGGCCATTTGTTTTAATGATTTATACCATACTTTCACGTGATATAAGCCGTTTCATACTTATTTATTCGATATTTCTCATTGGATTCTCGCAGTGTTTGTTAATTTGCTAATTAAATTTATTATAATTTAAAGATTATGAATAATTGAAAGGAAAGAAAAAATAAATTATTCAATAAAAGTTTTTTAACTGTCAAATATTTCGATCAATGTTTTTCTCGAAAGTTCCAGATTAAAAGCATGAATAAAAATAGAACAAAATAGAAATTTTTAATTAACTCATTTTGCATTGATCTAATGTTTAAATTATAAGCATAAATTATCATAGATTTAGATTATAACTTTAAAAGCTTTATTTGAAATCAAAAATTTAAGCAAGATAAAAAATATGCTTAAAGTCTCATAAACCTAAATTAGCATAAATTTTGAAATCCTATAAAAGGCAACAATTTAAGCAAGTTAGCTAATTTTATTTAAGCAACTTGCACCTATCACTTATCGCTTACATTTCTTTCTGCTATCTTTCATTTATGAATATTTTAATATTTCTAAAAAAAAATTTTTTTTTTCTTGAAATAAATTTGATATTTTGTTCAAATTCGAAAATATTTCATCATTAAAAATTATTATTTCTCATTAAATTAATTAATATTAATTTTAATCTTTTTGTTTCTTTCGAAATTCTTCGTTTACTTTTTCTCGCATGCTGCATTTGTCCAATTTTTACATTATAGAGCCTAAAATATCGCTGATTTAAATCTATCATAACTTTTAAAATTTCATTAAAAGCAAAGAAATTTAGACAAGATAAAATGAGTGTAATGTATTGCAAAGCTTAAATTAGCATAAATTTCGAAAAAATTTTGAAATTTTTTAATTTTTAAATTTTTAAATTTTAAAGAGAGAATTTTCAAGTTTTAAAAAAAAATTCCCAATTTTTGAAGCTTAATTTTTCTAAAATTAATCATTTAATATTTTGTAAAAAATGAAAATATCACAAATATAAATTAGAATAAATTTTGAAAAAAAAAAAGACATAAATTTCATTTTTTTTTCTTTTTTTTATATCACAAATAGAAATTAGCATAAATTTTGAAAAAAAAAGTAAACTTCATTTTTTTTCTTTTTTTTAAAAAAAAATGCATTTTGTTTGGTAAAAATTTCAATTTTCAACAAAATAATTTTTTTTTTAATTTTAAAACTTTTGCAAATATATTTGTTAAATTTTTTATTTAAGCATTTTATGTAATTTTTGGTGCATGTGAAAGAGCAAGTAAAGCAAAGTATGGTACTCAAACAAATGTTTGGGAGAATATTTTGCATACACCATTTGAGGCTATTATGAGATTATTTATAATGACCATTGGTGAATTTACAATTTTTTATCGATCATTAAATACATGCGAAGAACGAATGATGCAAATAATTGGTAAGGTAAGATTCTTTTCTTTTTTTTTTTCTTTGTAAATTTGAATTTTGT
>NW_018108359.1:68745-73820 GCF_000183805.2 Loa loa | reverse complement strand
CTATTGTCTTGAATTGCATCTTGATGGGCGCTATTATCTTGAATTGCATCTTCATGGGCGCTATTGTCTTGAATTGCATCTTCATGGGCGCTATTGTCTTGAATTGCATCTTCATGGGCGCTATTGTCTTGAATTGCATTTTTGACGCTATTCTTTTGCATTTTATCCTAACTTTATTCTCATAAACTTTATCCTGTTGCTTTCCTCTTCACTTTACACTTTTAAATTCTATTCTCAAAGGAAAATCGTCAATTTATTTTATCAAAAATTTTAGAGTGAATCGATGTCACAAACTGAAAAACAATTACTTGAACAACAGGAACGTGATTTACGTGAGGAAAAACGAGCTTTATTAAAGAGACGTTTAAAGGTTGGCTAATATTAGCTTTTTTTTTTTTTTTTTTTTAAAATTTCAAAACAGGGATAACTTTATGTATATAGAAAGGTAGTAAAAAAAACTAATTTAAAAAAAAAAAAAACTTAATTTTCAATTTAACCGTTTTCTTCCCGATTATTTTGAATCGATATTCCGTTTGGTTCTTTTTTTTTTTTTTAAATTTTCTTCCAAATTTTCAGGATTTTGTGCATACATCAGATGGTCGACGACCAATGACATCACATTTGTCAACGACAACAAAACATACCAATGATGAGAAGAATGAATGATATAAGAAATACTCTTTGTAAAATGGTTTATCATTTATTCATTGTATTTGTTTCGATTTTTTTCATTTTTCAATTTTAAATTATGATTAAAACATATCAAATATGATGATGACATTTAAGCTTCACTTTACAACTCAAAAAATTGTCCTTTGTCCTCAAATAGTTAAATTTCGAAGAAATTTAAAGAAAATTTCAATTAAAGAAGAAAAAAAACAACGAAAATTTACAAATTACAATTATTTATCAGCTTTTTTCTTCTTTTTCTTTTTTTGAAAAAAATAAAAGCAATTATTGTTTTTATTTAAATTTTTTTATACAAATATATATGTCTCATTAATTTACCATACTAATCTTTTATTTATGATTAGATAATGAAATAAAATATTTAATTAAAATTTTTTAAAAATTGTGTTTTCTTTTTGCAAACGAAAAAAATAATTTGAAATGATTATCAGTAATTATATTTATTAAGTAAAAATGCAAGGTATTAAAATAGGGAAATGACATGAAATGATTATCATTAATATAATTATCATGTAAAAATGCAAGATATTAGAATTAGGAAATAAGTTATGATAATTGTCATTAATATAATTACAGAGTAAAAGTACAAGGTATTAGAATAGGGAAATAACTTAAAATGATTATCATTAATATGATTTATTAAGTAAAAATGAAAAGTTTGAAAATAAAAAATCACACATATATTTGATAAAATAATAATACGAGATCAGGAAAAAAAAACCGAACAAGTAGAAGTAATTTGATCAAAATTAGGACAAATAAGTAAATGATTAAAATCAATTAAATCAGTAATAAGTTTGAATCAATTAAAATTTGATCGGAAGAAATCGTACTGATAACAAACCAGAAAATAATTGTGTCATAAAAAAAAAAAGATTAATTGTAATCAATTTAGGATTAACTATAATTAAGTAAAAATGGAAATATTCGTATGGAATGATAGGTTTAATTTGATAAAAATCAAATATTTTGTATAGCAATTGATAAATTCTTGATGATATATGGATGAACTGATAATTTTCTCATTAACACATAATGATATATTTCAAATAGCATAATTGATTAATATCTGATATAAATATAAATTACAAGTAAATATTATCAAATTAATTTTAAATATGACAAATAGTTTCAGAAATATTCTTTGTAATATAACAAAAAATTTGAAATATAAAAAAAGTCAAATTTCTGGATTACTGTTCAATCAATCTATTAATTTATACCATTAAAAGTAATACTTGATTAGCAAGAAGAAAAAAAAGAAAAAAAGGAAAAGTATAAAAAAAATCTTTGACAATAAAATTATAATTAATTTTCATTTTGGCAAATGAATAATTTTTTTTATTAAAAATTTATTAGCAATAATAAATCACAATAAAAAAAAAATTGCTAATAAATTTCATAAAGACATTTTAGCATATTTTTGTCCATTTTTAAACAAATATTTCACTACATTGAACTATTTATTTTAACACAAATTTCACAATATTCTATAAATATCGTCAAAAATCTGTTGATTTTGATTACAGTATAACTGAAAATGGCACAGAATTTTGATTACAATACATCGAGAAAATTGATCCATTGATAATAAATTATAAAAACTTCAAAAATCGGTTGAGTTTGATTACAGTATAGTCAAAAATGATACAAAACTTTGATTACAGTACACCTAGAAATGATGCGGCAGTTGATCTGCTGATAATAAATTATAAAATTTAAAAATTGTAATAAAAAAAAGAAAAAAATTAATGCTGAATTATTATTGGTTGAATAATTAGTTCCTGAATTATTTCAAATTATGCGCATATTGCTAATATAATTGGCAAATATTTTAAAATTTTTAAACGAAATTTTGGATAAAATATTTGTTTTAAATATTTGCGCGTATTTTTTAAAGCAATTAAATTAGTATTAAAGTGATTTTTTTTTCCTTTTGAATTTCATAATTTCTGTTAAATTTTATCTTCTCCCTTACCAAACAATACAGGTTTTTCAATCTAGCTTACTTGAGTAATTAATTAATTAATGACATGAAAAAAGAACATTAAATATATATTTGTTGCATATTTACATCACCAATGTATGCCATTGCTTCATCGAATATTATTTTAAAATTTGTCATCAATTTCTATAATTTACATTAATTTTTAATCAATTCATCGATTATTAATAGGAAATAGTGAAGAATTGTTGTACCAAAATTTGTTTTGTTTGTTTTTTTTTTCAAAACAAATTCTTGCATTAGCTTTATAGAAAATTCAATTACAGTACATCTAAAATATCAAATTTTGGTACGATAATGATACAGTAACCGCCAAATAATTGATCACTGTAATCGTAATAATACTATAATTCTCATTAAATCCTTCATTCTCTAAAATTTTACTTTTACCATTTTTAAATGCATTTTCTAAAAAAAAAAATAAATGCGCCATTTTCTTCCTGTTCTTTTTTTTTTTTTTTAAATCAAAATATCTAAAACAATCCGTCAAATATATCTTTGATAAAATTTTTAGCATTGTTATTCACATATAAAAGTATGAAAAAGCTTTTTAGTAATCAAATAATACGGTAAAATTAAACGTGTGCGACATTTGCGCCTTAATTATATTTTAAATAAACATAAAATAAAAAGAAAAAAAACAAACAAATAAATTTTCCTAATATGCTTAATGATATTGTTTTCTTTTTTCTTTTTTTTTTAAAGCAAGTTATCAATAGTTTAATCAATAAATACACTTACTAGGATTATTTTCTCTAGAAAAAAAAATCCTTTTTTTCTTTGCTTTTTTTCCCGAGAAAATCAATAAATGATTGTGGAAATTTTTAAGAAAAAAAAAGTTGTAAAATTTTGAAATTTTAAAAAGGGCTAGCTACTAATAAATTACTCAATAATACAATAGCCGCTGAATAATATGACAATTTGAATTGTAACATTTGTGAAATATGACAAAAAATATGCAAATAGTATGAAAAATTTCATTTAATACGTATTTTTACATTAAACAAATCAAAAAAAACGAAAAAATCAAAGTTCTTTTCCTTTTTTTTCTTTTTTCCTTTTTTTTTAAAAAAAAAGATTGTTGAAAATTATTAAATTAAAAAAGTTAGCAGTTGAAATATAAAAAAAAATTGCATTTTGGATGATAAGCAACAATAAAATTTGATTTGAATGATTAATTACATCTGCAAACAAAACGCAATGATAAATTAAAATTTAATCATTGATTATTATTAATAAATTGTTTAAAATGAGGTAACATATATACAATTGAAATGATTTTTAAATTAAAAGAATTCGTTTATAAATTATTCAATTAATAATTCTTTTTCCTTTTTCAATTATTCAATTCATATATTCGTTATTCCTATTGCAAAACAGACAAATGTTAAATTACAAAAAATTTCACAAATGAATATATTAAGTAAAACATCATTACTAAAATATTATCACAGTAAATTATCATTACAGTAAAGCATTACTTTATAATAGTTAAGTGAAACAACATAAATCATTCTACTGTATAATACTGTGATAATTTAAATCAGTAATGATATTTATTGGAATTTTCGTTATATTTTGATATTGAAATTTTTGACGTAAAATTTAAAAATTAATTACTAAAATTTAATCTTAATCGTTTTTTTTCATGCCGAATATGTTTAAATTGAACGATTTAAAGTGTTAATGGATTTAAAATTTGTGAATTTCGATAATCTTTGGATAATTTTTGACGTGATTTAAAATATTCATATTTTAACAATGATATTGTTGGTGCTGATTGCGTTGATTGTGTTGGCATATTACGAAATGAACTTTGACCCATATTTGGTAATACAATTGAAACAGGCATAGCAAAAATATGACTAATTCGTTTACGTCGAATATATTCCATTTTTTTTCGCTCCAATAAAATTTTATTGAGTCCTTTATCGGTGTAAATTGGCTTAAACCAACATGGAAAGAAATAATCGCGTAATATCCAAAGATTAAAAATGAACCATGAAATAAGGCAAGTTAAGCCAAATATATAATAAATATTTTCACGAAATTCGTTAAAATTTAGTAGACCGTACACCTGAAAAATGAATATGTTTTTTTTTCGAAATATTTTTAAAATTTCTAAAAAATTCAAAAAAAATTTTTTTTTAAATATAAAATTTTCATTTCAAATATTTCTTTTTTTTTCATTCATTGAAATTTTTTTAAAAATTAAGATTTGAGCGTTTTTTTTTTTAAACAACAAAAAATGAAAAAGTTGAGACGAAAATTTAATTGCCAATATTCGTTGAAAAAGCAGCTGTCAAATTCATTAACTTACGGTGACAAAAAAAAAGGAGGAAATGAATGAATGAAATTTAGAATTATGATTTACTTGTAA
>NW_018108359.1:63241-67960 GCF_000183805.2 Loa loa | reverse complement strand
ATTTTCATAATCTAAGATCTTTTTTTTTTTTTTTTTTATCTGGCTATTTATTATTGTTCATCGTTGGAAGTTTTAGTTAAGCAATTATATACATATTATATAGATTTATGTTAATTAATGAAATCTTTAATAATATCTTTTATACAATATTCAGGATTGATTGATTAATTTACGCAAATATAAGGCCAATGCCTAAAAATTTAATCGATTAATAATTAAAATTTAATTTTAATAAAATAATTAAAATTTAATTTTTAATTAATAGCTAAAATTTAATCTATTCAAATGGCAAATTTGATTAGAATTACAAAATGGTTGAATTTGTTTTTTTTTTTAATTTTTTAAAAATACATACTGGAACTGTTGATTGTAATTGTGCTATTAAACAAGTAAGTAAAGTTTCGTAATTTTTAATACTTTTGCTATAAAGAGCTTTCCAAAATTTTGAAAAACTAATTAATTAATTTTTTTTTACCAAAAAAAAAGTAAGAAAGTAAGCAAAAAAGTAATACTTTGAAGTATATTTATGTTTGCATATGTATTAGATGGAATAATAATAATAACAATAGTAATACTAATAATAATAATAATGATTATTATTAGTCGTAGTTGCAGTAATAGTGGTGATAGTGATGTAATTATAATGATATGATAATTGTTGTAATATAGTGATATAATAATAAATAGTGATAGTCGTCGTCGTCGTCGTCGAAGTAGTTAATGGCAGTGTTAGTTATAATAATGATGATGATATTAACAGTTCAATACCAATTTTGAATTTAATCTGAAATGTAATAAATTTTCGATTTTGTATTTTATTATTCGAATTATTGTAAAGCATTAAATTCCGCTCGGAAATTCTTATTATTCGTATTTATTAATCGAATTTTGTTGAAAAGGATGTTAAATTTCATTCGAAAATTTAAAAAAAAGTCATAAATATTTTTAAAAATTTGATAAAAGTACTTTTGGATTATAATTCTAGCAAGATAAAAAAACTTGTAAATAATATTTTTTAAATAAAACAATAAAATGATAGAAATATTATTTCTATTGGGAGAAAAAAAAAGCGCCGAATAATAATCTTTTAATGATTTTATCCCAAAAATTTTTTATTGATTTAAACATTTAATAAATTTTCCTTTTCTACATTTAGTAAAAGTTATATTTAATAAATTTTTCGTTTTTTTTTTTTGCTTGGCTTAGCTCAATTTATTGTTATTTTTGGATTGAAACGTGTAATATGACGTGATATCATTACGTAAAATCATGCGTCAAATATGTAGCTGTTACGAATTAGGTTAGGGTTAGGTAGAATTAGGTTAGAAATTAGGTTGCAAATTAGCTGTTACAAAGTTACAAATACAAAATCCAAGAAAACAAATCCAAGATTATCAATTATTTGCTGTAATATTATATTAAATTCCAAACTATACCATTATTTTATTTCCAATTAACGTCATATTCAATTATAGATTATATCTTGCTTATTCTATGTAATTAATTATATTCTGTTCATGTGTGTGTGTGTGTGTGTGTATAATAAAGGTCAGAAAAAAATGTTTAATTGAAATGAAATAATGAAATACTAAAAAAATTTTTAAAAAATTGAAAAATAGAAAAAAAACAATAGCTGTAATAAGAATTGAATGAAAAATTACAAAAATTAATGCTTCGAATGGTAGTAAAAAAAAACGAAACAAAACCGAAAAGATTCATAAATGAAATTAATTAATTAATTAGCAAAGTTGTAAAGGATGAAATTTTGAAAAATATCAAATATGAAGAAATATTACTATTAAATATTAAACATATTAATGTAAAAAATATTACGAAATATATTTTTTTTGAAAAAAAAATTTTTTTCCTTTTTCATTTTCTAAATTTCATCACTTTATTTTTTATTACATTTCTAAAATTGACAACAAAAATCGTTAAGCAGTGACTACTTCTCGTTTTCTCCTTTTTTTTTTTTTTTTCTTTTAAGAAATAAAATGTTAAGGAACAATCTGTCACCTCTTTTGCTTAAGGAACTATCTGTCACCTCTTTTGCTTAAGAAACCATCTGTCACCTCATTTGCTAAATCTTGCACCTTTATTGATAGTTTTATTAGCAATAATAAATTACTAAATAGTGCACCATTACTCTTATTTAATTACCCAATTACTAAATTTTGCCTCTTGAACGAGACTTAAATTCGGTGATCAAAAATTAAGTATCATTGTGGTACCACAAGAATTTCGTTTTTTTTACCATATAAATTTTAATTCTTACATTTAAAGATGAAATATATTAGGAGGAAAATGTATGACATATTAGAAAAGTTAGTGATAGGCAAAATAATTATAATTAAGTCTAAAAAAAAAAAAGATCCTAATTTTTGATTTTTGGAAAAGCATCCAGTAGAGATCATGAAATAATCGTTTGATTATCAAATTAAATTCAAGCATTTGACAAAACAAGCAGAAAAAAAATTTTTTTTCAAATCAACACTTAATTGAAATCTGTTTAAATTTACACGCTTATAATTTGATGAAGGAAGCATAGCCATTGATAAATGAAAATGATAAGAGTGATAAATGAACAATTTAAATAATCTAATCGAACGAAAAATAGTTTTATCAGTTTTTATCATATATAATAATAGCATGAAGCAACGAAATGAATGTAAATTATTTTCGAAGTTTTTTCTCCCAATTTTTTTAAAGACACTCAAACTTCGAGGGTATTATAAAACAATCAAATTCTTTTTTTTTTGAGAAAAAAAATGAACTTAATTCAATTTTATAAAATTTCTAATTTTGATTCTATTTTTCAATTTTTATTTTTTTTATTTTTTTGAAGAAAAAAAAAGATACCTAAAGAAAATGGAATAGTTTAAAGGTAAAAGTGAACTGCTTGAAGTAAACAGGTAAAAAAATAATAAAATGAATAAATCTTATAAAATAATTCATACATAATGGAAAGATAATAATAATAATAAATAAAAATATAAATTATCGGAATAAATAGTACTTAACAATTCTATTCAAAGCAATAAGCCATTCTTTTTTTTTTTTGAAATATTTAATCAACCAAAAAAAAAAAAAATTGAAAGATTTGTATGCATCATTTCTATTCAATCTTTATTGCTTTCTTTTTTTTTTATTTTTTTTTTACTTAAATTTTCTCAAATTCAATGACGTCTTTTATGCAATTCATATTTCAATTCAATGTAATGTAATTTAGGCATTTAAATGTCTTCGAGAAGAAAAAAAAAAGAAAAATAAAATGAGCGAAAAAGAGGAATAAAAGAAAATGAAATTTACGGAATTCATTTTCATTCCTTTTACTTTTAAATTAATTGAAAAAATTTTCATTATAAATGATTTCAAAAAATGTTACAAATGTTCAATTTTCTTTACAATTTCCTCATTTTTTCATTCTTTTTTTTTTGAATTTTTTTTTTTTAATTGAAAATATTGATTAACAAGATAATGTATTGTTGCAATTATTTTATTAAGATTGTGAAATAATTTCAAAATTCATAATTATCAATGATACTAATTAAGGTGAAATGACCATTCGGTTGACATATCGATGAATGAACACAGATAGAACATATACACATTTCAATATATCTAAAAGAATAAAAAATAATAAAAGATAAATTAATTAATTATGACCGATTGGACTAAAAAACGAAAAAGAAAACAGTTATTACTGTATTACAATGTTATTGTATTATTGTATTATGGTATTATTAAATTATTGTGTTATTCTGTAATATTATTGTTATTGTGTTATTGTATTACTGTTTTAATGTGTTGCTCTGTGTAACTGGATTCATTACTGTATTATAGCATTATTGTATTATATGTATTGTATTAAATTATTGTTATTGTATTAATGTATTATTTATTCCATTAAAAGATATCATTTTTAGAAATATAAGGAAAGTATTGAAATGAATTGAAAATTATGAAATGAAATAATGAAATACCATAATTGATAAAGTATGGAGAAATGGGGAAATACGCCTGATATATCATTCAGTTTGATAGAAGATACTTGGAGAAAATTGTCTGTTGTGAAATTTTCTTTAAAAATTGAATTTACTACGTAGCAAAAATTGGGACAAGAGGATTGAAGAAGGCAAAGGAGGGAGAGAAGGAGAGAGGGAAAGAGAGAGAGAAAGAAAATTAGGGAAAAGTGGAAAAAGAGGAATTATGCGAAGCGATAAACTTCGAGAAGACATTTTCTCTGTATTACTAATTTATTTCGAACAAAATGAATTACAATTCATAACAATAATCGTTGTTCTGCTACAGTAATCCTCGTCCTAAATGATTTTGAAAAGAATTTTCTTTTTTTTGTCAGAAAAAAAAGAAGGAAATAATTTTACGCTAGGCTAAAAAAGCAAGCTAAATAAGCCAAAAAGGCTAAGGTAAATCAAGAGTAAAGAAAAAAGCATTATATTAACAACCGCTTTCAATGGAATATCATTTATTATTATTATTAATACTATTATTATTATTATTATTATTATTATTATTATTATTATTATTATTATTATTATTATTATTATTATTATTATTATTATTATTATTATTATTATTATTATTATTATTATTATTATTATTATTATTATTATTATTATTATTATTATTATTATTATTATTATTATTATTATTATTATTATTATTATTATTATTATTATTATTATTATTATTATTATT
>NW_018108359.1:58271-62385 GCF_000183805.2 Loa loa | reverse complement strand
TTTATATTTATCTTTTGAATAATAAAATTTACAAATTTCTTCCATCCTTTCGTATATATTTTTGTTAAAACGTGAACCATATTTAATTAATATTACGTCAGCAAACGTGGCACTCGGTTTTTTTTTTTTTTTCTTGCGTGGTTTAAAACATGTTATCAATCTAATTGAAGGAAAACTTCGTGAGCAATCATGACATACCTTACAGTATATTATCAGTCAATTAATTAACTTCTTATCTTTCATATGAAATGTGTGTATGTGTGTGTGTGTGTATTGTATGTATGTGTGCGTGTGTGTGTGTGTGTGTTTATGTGTTAGAATTAGTAATGGAAAACTATACTTACCTGTGCTGTAACAATGCTTGTCTATTTTTTTTTTTTTTGCTCAAGTGAGCATCTTTTTTTGTGTTCCAGTTATTTGTTTTGATTGATGAAAATGAAATTGTCTGATTGTACACAGAATGTAAAACTACTTATTGATCGTTAATTTGCTGTAAACCTGCTGCAAGCTTAATGCAAGCTTGCTGCAAGTCTATCTATCATTTTGTGACATTTTTTTTTCAACAATGATGTATTTGGCAAATATTAAAGTTAGCAAATTATCAATTATTAATTAATTATCAATTATCAATCATTAATTAATTATCAATTACCAAATTATCAATTATCAATTAATTTATTATCAATTATTGTTTTGTTCATTCTTTTTTTTCCTTTTTAATGCATTAGTTTTCGATATTTGTATTCGTACTGGAAAATCATGTCAAAGGTCAAAGTGTACGCTAATTTAATCAAGCATTACAGTTATATTTTCGCTTCTACACCTTCTTTCTATTTCGTGCCATAATTCTCATCCGTTTAATAGATCAACGTTAGCATTCCTCACCAAGCGCTAATGTACATATCAAGTCCTTCTATCGATACAATCCCCTTATCCATCAACATAATCAAACCTCTCGCATTTTCCTATTACACCATACTTCCATATTTCCACGTCCCATTGATACTAATCCTTTACGCACAGCTCATAAAATCCTATTAGCTATCGTATCATATACCCAACGTATTACGAGAGTATCTAAGGTGTCCTAAGTTTATCATCATTGCTGTGCTTACCCTTCCCACCGAACTCTGTGAGATATTTTACTTGTTGTGAATTCTTAATGGGTTCAAGTGGAAGAGGGATGTTAGAGAAATCACTTTTTCAACATAAACACGTACCTGCATATAGATACACAGATTCACTCATACACATATATACACATTCATAAACATACATGTACAGACACATACATACATACATAAACATATACATACGCAGACATACACAGATACATATGTATGCACCACAGACACAAACATGCACTAATATTATACAGACATACAGACACATACACAGTCACAAATATGCACACAGACAGACAGGAACATACAAACATACAGACGTGCAGTCATATTCATGTATGCACAGACACGCAGATACACATTCTTGTACAGACACGAACGGACACAAACATACACTCACACATATATACTTTCCGGATTTGTTTTCCGTTCGCATTACATAGGTGAATTATGTAATTGTGTATTTGTACATATATGCATGCCATATGCATGCATCGTGCATGTATGCATGCATGACATGCATGATGTCATGCATGTGTTTTCTAAAAAAAATTTTTACAATTGAAATAAAATAATTGTTGATATTATTAAAAAATTTAATATTTTAAAAATTTTTGTTCAACTTTTTTTTTTTTGCTAAAAATTCAATTTTTTATAATTTGAGATAAAAATGGTTTGGTGATAAGATGATAAGATGATAATTAATTATTCAGTAGATGAATCATATATTTGTCATCATTGTGGTAAATTTTAAATCAATTATTATGGAAAGCAATCGATAATGAGTTATCTAATTAATTACCTATTAGTATCATCTGATAATTTTTTAATTTACTATTTCTTAATGTCATTCAATTTGTCACCAATTAATGTATATTTGCTTAAGTTATTTAAGCTATTAGTATTTTTACAACAATAGTTATACAATTTTGTCGATTACTTATATGTAACATTGTTGCAGTGCATATTAACCGGTTAATTAATTTTTTTAATTAATTAATTAAAATTGATCAATTAAGATTTAAAGAAAAAAGGAATTGTAATTCATTTTTTCTTTTTTTTTTCTAAACCATTTATTTGTTTATTATTACTGATATTTCACTTACAGTTATCATCTCACTTTTCTTATCAGTTTTTTTTTTTTCTTTTTCCTAGTTGCAATCACCGCTTAACTTTCTCCTTTTATTATCAGTTAATCTTGTTATCTGATAACATAATACTATTACACATTTCCTTTTTCCATTACTTCCTCCTTCCTTTTCCCATCCACTCATTTGAACGCATAGAATATTTCAGTTTAATGATTTAGGAAATTTAAGTTAATATTTACTCTACCAATAAGTAATAGACAAATAAACAATAACCTCTGTTAATGTTAATGTATACGAAACGATCAATGCTAATAAACTGATAAAATTTTCTACTGATAGAAAAAAAAAAACAAAAGGTAAAACATTATTATAATTAAATTCACAAATTGATTGAATTAATTTAATGTATCTTACACTCTCATCCACTCTCCAATACAATACTATCTTACAATTGTTAGCAAACCCTAATAGCAATACTATCTTGCAAATATTAGCAATGCCTCTTCTCTAATAGTCATACAATTGCTCAACAATACTTTTTTTCAAAGTGCAAATAATCTCATACCCATACTCTCTTGCAAATGCTAACAATCTCTAACACAATACTCTCTTGCAAATTCTAACAATCTTTAACATAATACTATCTCATGAATTGTAAGCATTTCTTTTTTCTTTTTTTTTCAATCTTTAATTCAAATTAAAAAGTTAATTTGAAATTTATTCAAAAACATCAGTTAATTATATTCAAAAATACTGCTTTTAATTATATTGTTTCCTAAAATATTGCTCATATTTCATATTAAATTATAATCTGCTAAATGATCAATGACCAATGACAATGACCAAATGACCAATCATCTCTTCCCTAAATCATCTCTTCCCTTTTTCGTTACAAATAATCAATATTATCCCAATTTTATCTACTTAACACTCTTATCATTTTTACTAATATTGTTATGATATCACTTAAGCAAATTCATACTAACATTACCAAATTGGAGCACAATTCTGGGATATAACGGGAATCGGGAGATGAGAAGGGAAAGGAAAGGGATGGCAGGATGGAGAGAAAATGCTATCATTGTTATCAGTGGTAGAAGTTTTGGCAATAATCATCCCTCCACTTATTATCAGGCTACAAATGCTAATCTTATCAAAAGAAATAACAGAATGAAGAAGGAAGTGTATTAGTTAGTGTGATAAAACGAAAGGTTATCAGAAATTCATCATTTATCTATTCGTGATTATATTAAATATATCATTTCCGTTATTCATCAAAAGATGATATTTATCAGTTCCTTATCTTTATGTGCTTATTAAAGTTTTTATTTCATTCATTAAGATATTTGAAATAAATTAACCGTTGGAATATGTAATTAGTGTCGATAAATGATATCAAGTATTTAAATATATATATTTTATATTTATATTTTTTCTATTTTGTATTTATTGGATAACGGTTGAAAAATTTCCCAAACATTCATTTATCATTTGTTTCTTTTCCTTAGCATCTTTTTTTCCTCCTTTTTTTTTTCCTGCTTCATTCTCTTAAATTTTTGCCAATATTTCCTTCTATTTTCTGAATTTATAAATTATTAAATTGCTAAATAAATCAAGGATTAAATTTCAATAAGCTAAAATTTCACAAATTTTACTACCCATAAATCATTAAATTTTAATTCTTTAATTTCATTGAATTTTTTTTTCCTTATAAATTTAAATAATTTATGTATATATATATTTTTTTCAAATGATTTATCTGAAATAATTTCGACATTGTAATCTTTCCGTACAATTGGGATTCTTTAAATTGTAAAAAAAAAAAAAAAAAAAGAAAAAACTATTTTAAAGATTTCATTTTTCTATTTTTTAATTAAAATTTTACAAGTGAAACAAGAG
>NW_018108359.1:56307-57954 GCF_000183805.2 Loa loa | reverse complement strand
ATAATTGATGTTATACGATTTGATTTATTATCATAAAGTTATTTTAGATAAGATATAATGGAAAATATATTTGTTTAATTTGTATTTAAGTATATTTTAGTTTTATTTATTATGATATATTTGTTCCATTTCTATAAATTTTTTTTTTGTTTTTAAACAAAATTTATTTTTCTGTGTTTTAAAAAGGTTAAACTTGAAAGATATATTAATGAAATGAGAAAATAATTAGCATAATATTAATCAGATAATATTATTTTTTTTCTCAAATCTAAAATTTAATATTATAAAATTTTTGCAATGAGTGATTTTTTTTTACAAATTTAAATTTTTAAGATTAAATTAAATTTTTTTTCAATCATATAAATTTTTGAGAAAAATAAAAATTGATCAATATAGAATTAAGAAATTAAGAATTACATTAAAAGCACCTTAAGAAAATTACGAAACATAAAGGATAGAATTAATTCCAAATTAATTCACATAATCATTATGATAACTTCTTTTTTTTTAAAAAAAAAAATAAGAACAAAAATTTTTTTAAAAAAAAAGAAAAAAGAAAAATTCTATTTCATACAATAAATACTTTCATTTTCATTTTGGAAAAGAAAAAAAAAAAAGTAATTTCCTTTGATTTGTATTTTTTTTTTCCTCTCTTTTTCTCTATTTGAAATGCGAAAGATTTTGCTTTAAAAAATTGTTCAAAAAAGAATTGATTTTTGTCGAAGAAATGGGGATTCTTTGTGTTGAGTTTATAAATTGAAAGAAAAAAAAAAAAAGGAAGATATTATTTCATTCGTCAATTTTTTAAATTTGAAAATTTTATTCAAAAAATTGTCTCCTTCCTTTTTCTTGATCTTAACCATTAATTATTATCTGCTTAATGAATTAATTTAAATTATATTTATACAGGTTAACGGTTATATTATTCTCATCTAAAATGTTGTCTAATAAACAAATGTAGCATTATTAATCATACTCGTATTATTGCTATTGCTAATATCATTTATTAATTAATAATCTTCAATTATTATTTTTATTATTGTTTCTCTTGTTTACACTATATCAATGATATCTTTATCATTATTATCATTCATGGGTTGTAATTATCAACCAAATCCCATAATCTAACAATCATAAATTTAACATCAACTTTTTTTCATTAATTTTTATTATTCCCTTATCTGCATTATTAATAATATCGTTATCAACATTTATCATCACCATCATCATCATTATCATCATCATCATTACAGTGTTAAATAATTGCGCTAGTAGCTATACTATTGTTAACATAAATGTGTTAAAAGATAAAATTATTACAATAAATTTACTACTGCTATTATCGTATACGTATGGTTTCTGTTCTTTTCTTTTCTTTTTTTTTTTTTTAGGGGTATCAAAGATTATTGATTTGTATTTTTTATGATAATCGATAGTATAAATGAAAACAACTGATATGATAAAAGGAATGATAAAAGATAGATGAAAGAAGAGAAGGTAAAAGAACGAATTATATGAGACTTTAGTTCTTCAGTGTTAAATTAATAAATCTAAAGAAGACATTTTAAGAGTGTTAACTTCATTATTACTCCTCATTTTTCTTTTTTCTTTCTTTCTTCTTTTTTTTTTTTTTATTTTTTTTTTAAA
>NW_018108359.1:36973-55639 GCF_000183805.2 Loa loa | reverse complement strand
TTACTATTATTACTCTCATTTTCTTTTTTCTTTTCTTTCTTCTTTTTCTTTTTTTTTTTTTTTTTTAAAATTCATAACAACAATACTAATAATGATTATCATTACAAAATTTTTCACTATTACTAATATTATCATTTCAAATATTAGGATCATCATTATTATCATTATCATTATCATTATCAAAATTATAACTACTATTATTATCATCATCACTTTTTAATGTTCAGATTGAAATGTGAAAGTGGAAATGCTGTTTTTCTGTTGTTCAAATGTTATTTGCAGGGCTGTAAATTCGGTTTTTAGTTTTTAGGGAGTGTGAAGAAAAAAAATATTTGTGAATGCTGTTCTTGTATGTATGTATGTATGTATGTATGTATGTATGTATGTATGTATGTATGTATGTATGTATGTATATGTGTATGTGTGTATGTGTATGTATATATGTATGTATGTATGTGAATATAGACATAATACAGGAGGGGGTAGTCAGTTGTTGTTTAGTTCCATTGTTACAACTTAGTTAATATTTAAGCTAAATGTTAGCATCCGTATGATGTTGGATAGAGTTATTATTAGTTTACTTTCACAATTTTTAATATTTTATTTTGTGAAAAGCATGCATATCACATGTTCCTTCTCTTAATTTAATTTAATTTAATTTGATTTAATTTAATTCATTCATTCATTTTTTCTTCCCTTTACATCTTTAGGGCATTTAACTTTTGAAATTGAAATTTAAAAAAAAAAGGAATTTAGAAATTTCGATATAAATATTTTTGATAAATGATAGATGTGACATACATGTGTTAATTTGACAATGACAACTAATTAATGCATATGCAAAAATTACTAATAATCAAATGATGTGATAATATATGTTAATTTTTGATAAATGATAGATAATAATATAATGCATATGTTGAAATTATTAATCAATTAATTTTTAAAAATAATTCATTCTTAATAAGAATTATCTAAAAGAGAAGAAAAAAAAAAAAAAAGAAGCGAATAGTTTAATAGGCATTTATACAGTTCTATTATATTTTGACTTTTTTTTTTTTAACAATTTTAATTTTAATTTTAGATGAGAAAATTGAAAGTAAAGGAAGGATTGTGAGTAAATTAAACAATAATGGAGTTAAAGTAAAATATGCAAATAAATGAATAATCAAGTAAGTAAATAAGTAAGTAAGTAACTAAGTAAGTAAATAAGTCGATAAATAAATAAATGAGAAAAGAGCCAAGTAAACAGGTTGCTAATGTTGTTTATATATAGCATTAGCAAATAGTTGACAATATGGTTGAATGATCAAATGCAGGAAGGAGTATGAAATGTGACATATCGATGAAATTGATGAACCATTTTTAATAGGTATTTGTATGATTCCTAGTACTGTTAAGCTTATTTAATAATTATAGTACTGTTAATATCTATTCTAAGGTATGAGAAAAAAAAAAAGAAAACTGATTTAAAAGTGAAATTCCGGAACATTTCCGGATCAATATTTGTATCTGACAGGAGAGCATATAAATTATTGAATGTATTGAAGGCATACAATTGATTTCAAGTTCTTCAAACATTTACTATTTTTCAGTAAAAGATATATTACGAAAATAATAAAGAGCAAAGATCATTAGTAAACGATATATAGTAGAAATCGAAATATGGGACAAAAAAAAAAAAAAGAAATTGATTTTTTAGTCCTAATAAAATATATTTTTGTTTTCTTTCCATCTATTAATACTCAATGTGATAGAAGAGTAAAAATTCTGGCTATTTATGATGAAATAAAAACTCTGGCCACTTGTGATAAAACAAAAGCTTTGGCCATTTGCAATAAAATAAAAGCTTTGGCCATTTATAATGAAATAAAAACTCTGGCCATTTATAATGAAACAACAATAACTCTGGCTATTTATAATAAAATAAAAGCTCTGGCCATTTATAATGAAACAAAAATTTTGGCTATTTATAGTGAAATAAAAACTCTGACCATTTCTCAAATCTTTTTATCATTTTATTATCTTCATATCACTCATCGAGGATAAGTTCATTATCATTTATCTTTTTATATCTTTCATCTAAAATAAGTTAATTACCATTCCTTTTTCGTTTTTTCACTCATAATTTTTACTACCACAATCTTATCTGTATTCCTATACAATGATTATCACTAGTGATGATTATCATTAACATCATTACTGTTATACTATCATCACTTAATTCTTATTCATCATTACATCAAATATTGCATATCTTATTTTTACTGTCACAATCTTATCTGTATTTCCATACAGTGATTGTTATCAGTGATTATCATTAATATCATTGCTGCTATACTATCATCATTTAATTCTTAATAATTATTCGATCAAATATTACATATCCTATAATTTATGATCATGTTTATTCCCCCTATTTCCTCTTCTTTCAACGTTTTTATTAATTTATTTTGTAAATTATAATTTTTTTTTTTTTTGAAAAATTACTTTTGCAAAATCGTTTTTATAAATGTTAGCAAAGTATTATGAATGATTGGATTATTTTGAAGGAAAAAATAAGAAAATGGCATTACTCACCGATCGTGATCGTCGTAAGCAAATTAGCGTACGTGGAATTGCTCAAGTGGAAAATGTTTCAAATATCAAAACTTCCTTTAATCGTCATCTTCATTTCTCAATCATTAAGGTTTTATTGAAAAGAATTAATTTTTTTTTTTTTTCTACTAAATATAGCAAATAGTATTGTTTTTGGAATAGTAATAATCGAATAATTGAAATATTAAATTATTTGAGCTACTTCTTTATTCATAGCAAACAATCTTTCGGAGTAGAAGTAGCTGAATAATTTGATATTTCCATTATTCGGCTATTCGTAGCAAATAATCTCTTGGAATAGAAGTAATCGAATAATTTGATATTTCAATTATTTGGCTATTCACCAGCGAACACTCCTTTGGGATAGAAGTAGACGAATAATTGAAATCAAATTATTCGGCCATTTGTATTCTAAAAATTTTAATGAATTGGAAAAAAGTTTATGCTGAATTAGAAAATGAAAAATAATTATATTTAGCAGCAGAATAAAGATTAACAGTATTGGTCAAATTCAACCGAATTATATGTTCTGTTAGTTAGGAAAGAATTTTTCGTTTTTAAAACTGAGAAAAGTATATCTTTCATCTTTTTCTTTTAATTAATTACTAAATTTTAGGATCGAAATGTAGCAACACCTCGGGATTATTACTTTGCTCTGGCAAATACTGTCCGAGATCATTTGGTGAGCCGATGGATTCGTACACAGCAATATTACTACGACAAAGATCCAAAGGTAATTACTTACTTACTTATTTACTTACTTCACTTACTGACTTACTCTCCCATTTATTTACTTACTTACTCACTCACTTATTCAGCTATTTACGTAATTTACTTACTTACTTACTTGCTTACTTATTTACTTAATTACTCATTCACTTACTTACCCAACTACTAACGTAATTTCATTTTTCAATTTAATTTTGGAATAAAATTCATTTCTATGATTTCATGCAAATTTCAAGCAATTAGAATTTTTTACATGAGAAGTTTTTTCTTTTTTCTTTTTTTTCCGTTTAGTCATTTTTAGTTCCTAATTAATTAAGTCATTCTTAATTGGAGCGAATTTTTTTCTAGCGTGTTTACTACTTGTCGTTGGAATTTTACATGGGTCGAACGTTATCCAATACGATGATGAATATTGGTATTCAAGCAGCAATCGATGAAGCTTTATATCAGGTAAAAGTAACATTTCAGTAGTTTATAAATAAATCAATATTTTATGTTCGGGTCATCAGGGATTAACAAAATTTCACAATGATGTTGCAAAATGGACATTAAGATTGGTCAGTTCATACCCAATGTGAACCGAATCACTTGTAAATGCCCATTGATTCAATCCATCATTGTTGATAAAAGATTACTGATAATAGGTTGGGATTAGTTTATGAAATTCTTTGTGATAATATATCGTTTGAGAGATTTTCTTTTGGCCTTTTTTAAAACTTTGTCATTAATGTATTACATCTTCTTTCTCTTACTTTATCACTTCAATTAGATCTTTTGAACTCTTTAAAATGATTTATTCAACTTTCCATAACATATATCAAACCTACAGGATAATCATTAGAACTTCTACAATTGTTATTTTAGTTGTTGAATTAGAATTCAACAAAATAGCACAAATCATTGAAGTAGTATATATATATGTCGTTCCCAATCATATTTTAATGATTTATAGTATCGTAATGAAATTTTGTAATCATCATCTCTATTTATATTTAGCACATTTTAAAATAATCAAAATTTTTATCTGTTCAAAAGTTGATTATCAAAAATAACATCTGTTAATCTAACAATAGCTATGCTGGAACTTTCAACAAATATCTCTTTAAGCAAATAATTTTTATCGTTTAAATTTGTGTTTGAGAAAAAAAAAAGAAACGAAAAGTTATTTATTTTTCTCCCAAAAATATATGTTTCTTTTTTTTTCTTCTCAAAATCATTTTTTCAATTTTTTTATTTCGATGAAAAATCAACATTCAAATTTTTAACTTATGTTTTCTTTTTCTTTTAATAGCTTGGTCTTGATGTGGAGGAATTACAAGAAATTGAAGAAGATGCTGGCCTTGGAAATGGTGGTCTTGGTCGTTTGGCAGCATGTTTTCTTGATTCAATGGCTACATTGGGTATTGCTGCTTATGGATATGGTCTACGTTACGAATATGGTATTTTCAAACAGCTTATTCGGGATGGTTGGCAAGTATGTTTATCCATTTTTCATCAATTTAACAGAAAAATGAAAAGTTAAAATAATTCGTTGAATGAATCATTGTATATTGGATATCGCAAATATATAATGACAGTATATCATAAGGAAATTTATTATTAGTTATGATTGATAGTAATGATTTTTTTTATTTTTATTTGATGCAAAGTCCAAATTTTTTCTGTTTTTTGTTACATTTCAATACATAATATATGCACATTATTTGAAAAATTATTACAGAGATATTTTTTTCTTTTGTGCTTATGAAAGAATGTGAAAGAAATAATAGCAATGACGGATAAGATATTCGACAAACAAAGCATCATGAATATGCAAAACAAAATTTGCAAATATTAGAGGATAAAAATGCTTTAGGTTGAAGAACCAGATGATTGGTTACGATTTGGTAATCCATGGGAGAAATCTCGTCCCGAATATATGTTACCAATCAATTTTTACGGGAATGTTGAAAAAGATGCAAATGGCAATGTTAGTAAATATTTTACTTTCATCAGTGAAATCTTTTCGTGATATAGTGATTTGCTAATAATATTATACTTTATTTTTAAAATATAACCAGAGAATTTTCCTTTCAAGTTTCTTATTGGATTAAAAAAAAACTTCAAAGATTAGGTTCAATTTTTCTTTCTTTTTTTAAAGAAAAATGTAAACTAAAAGCCAAATTCCAGAGCAAATGGGTTAATACACAGTTGATGTTTGCAATGCCATATGATACACCTGTTCCTGGTTTTCGGAATAATGTTGTGAACACGTTACGTTTGTGGTCAGCGAAAGCAGAAAACAAATTCCATTTGAAGTTTTGTACGTTTTTGAAATTGAAGTTTTCAGTTAACAATAATATTTTCAGAACTATTAATTGCCTTAGAGCTATTTAAAGTTGAATAAAAATTTATATCAACCTTTGCATATGTAACTAACAGTTTTGATCATGATCTCAGTAGTACTTTTGTTAATTTTGCAGTCAATGATGGTGATTATGTGCAAGCAGTAATGGATCGTAATATCTCCGAGAATGTTACTCGTGTCTTATATCCCAATGATAATGTACTGCTTTTCGATCTTTTAATTGGTTCATAATAAACAGCGTAATCTATAGTTAAATTAGTAATGATTAACACAGAGAATCCAAAGAAATGGATGAAACGATATAATTTAACTTTCAATATTATAAGCTGTACTTAGGAAATCATCATATGTGATAGTTTTCACAATTTAGATGTCATACTGTCAACATAAGAACTGAGTGACGAAAGTCTTAGCAATTTTTACAAATATCAATTTATCATATTGGGAGTGATAAATCATAAATGAGTTGTAAAATGAGGAGGGTCGATTTTTAGGTCTTCATTGGGAAGGAACTTCGTCTCAAACAACAATATTTCCTGGTAGCAGCTACACTACAGGATATCATTAGGCGTTTCAAATCAAGCAAATATGGTTGCCGTGATGCTGTTCGATCAAGTATGGAGAATTTCCATGAAAAGGTAATTATGAGTTAAATCTTACAATAGGAATGATCTAATGTTGTCCAACCTGATATCATCGGTTTTAAAAGTAAAATTCGGAATTTTATTTCAAACTCTTGACTTCTATTGTATGACAATTGATTCATCAATCCTTCATCGAAAAGTGAAGTAAATCTGATTGTGGAATGGCTTGGAAATGAATTAGCGCAACAAATGGGGAGAAGTGGAACTTTAATTTCTGATTAAAGTAAAGTTTTATTTGAAGTGTCATAATTTTGAAATTATTTTTTCTCTTTAGGTTGCAATTCAACTGAACGACACTCATCCATCAATCGGTATTCCGGAACTCATCCGTTTGTTTGTGGACGTCGAAGGTCTGTTATAACCATTTCGTTCAATTCCTGATTTATCAATGAACGAACTTTGACAATTCTGCTTGTTTATATAGTTTTCAGCTTTTTGAAAAATTTTTTGGAAAAAAGTTGCAATATTTAATTTCAGGATTACCATTCGATAAAGCTTTCGACATTTGCGTGAAAACATTTGCATATACCAATCATACGCTTTTGCCAGAAGCTCTTGAACGTTGGCCAGTATCATTACTTGGAAATTTACTGCCACGACATCTCGAAATCATATACCAAATCAATCAAGTTTTCATGGATGTAAGTTACTTTGCTGTACTTAATTAAATGATTTAGTAGTTTTGTTGATCTGGTTTCGAGGTTGATTCACTTTTGGTAGCCTAAATTAAATTTATTTAGTAAGAACGTGATTTGGAAATATTTGGTTTCTAAGCTCTTCTACATTTTCAATTTGTTTATTTAGCTAAACCAAGAGTTATTTAGAATGCGATATTTTTGGCTATTTATGAATTGTTCTAGAAAAAACTATAGAAATTGAATTGTTAAGGCGATATCTGCACGATATCCAGGAGATTTCGATCGTATGCGTCGTATGTCAATTGTGGAGGAAGCGGATGGATTTGGTGAAAAACGAATCAATATGGCACATCTGTGTATCGTTGGCTCACATGCAATTAATGGTGTTGCTGCTTTACATTCAGATCTGTTGAAGAAAACCGTGTAAGCTTAATTTCGAAACTTATTACGTTTCATATTTTAGTTTGAACTTGCTATTAATTATTTTATCTCATCGAGTTAAAGAAATTAATATTGCCTTTAAGATTGCCTTTAAGACATTTAATATTGCCTTTAAGATACTAAGCTTCATTGCAATTTTTACTACGTTGCACTAACATGATGCGTAACGTGATGAAATGTAAAATGAGATTTAATATCTGAAATTTAGATGATAAAAAATATTAGCACTGCATTGAGGAAACTGTCTCACACACCTGGAAAATAGTTGTTAATACTTGGTTCCACAGATCGCCACTTTTTAAATATAGTCTGATTTGTCATTTATGCCAAGAATTGTTGTAACACCAAATCCCTTATCTCTTTTCTTTATTGTCACCCTTGTTTTTATTTTATTTACTGTGGAGGGCTGGTTTTGATGCATATTAACTTGAAAATTTATAAATTTCATTTCAGATTCAAAGATTTCCATGAATTTTTCCCGGATCGATTCCAAAATAAAACTAATGGTATAACACCGCGACGCTGGCTTTTGTTATCAAATCCATCTCTTGCAGATGTTATTTGTGAGGTAAGATTTCTGAAGATCTGGACTGAAAACTTGTAAATACCTTTAATATGATTTCCATGACTTATCGCGCATTTAATATGCTGTGTTATTTAATTTGGCTGAAATGAATAATATATCGATTGCCTCAAAAGGAATCACACTATCCGTCCTTCAAGGACCTTCAAAAGGTACTCCGTTTTAATCAGGTTGTAGATAGCAGCGGAGAATTACAATTTATGAATGGTACTTTATTAAATTAACGTTGATTTTCTATTTTTCAGAAAATTGGAGAAGATTGGATTACGGATCTTGACAAATTGCAAGAACTGAAAAAATTTGCTAACGATTTAGGCTTTTTGGATGCAATTCGCCGGGTAAAGCAAGAAAATAAAATGCGTGTAGCGCAATACATCGAAGAAGAATATAATATTAAAATCAATCCATCTAGTATTTTTGATATTCACGTACGTTATTTTTCGTCATTTTCACTTCATCAATCTTAAGTTATACTAAAACTTTTGTTTCTTATTTATCTTATATCATTATTGCTTGGTAAGTGGTTTTTATGACAAGCAATTTCTAATAGTTGACAAGTAATCCCCAGTAGTGCGTTTTATGTGCACATGATGACTAATATTTGATACCAAGTTTCATTTCTTTTATTACATTATACTGTATACTACGGCTTATTTGAAGACTTCACTGTGATTTCAGTTGCATTAGTATCAACCATTAAAAAAAGAAAAAGGTTGAATTCACATAAGTCTGTTGATACATAAGGACTTTTCAAAAAAAAAAGAAAAGTTATTTATGTTGGTAAGCAAATGATTTAAATAATTACAGGTCAAACGAATTCACGAATACAAACGTCAACTACTGAATGTACTGCATGTTATTACACTTTATAATCGTATTAAAACTAATCCAAATGCAAATATTGTTCCGCGTACCGTAATTTTTGGCGGAAAGGTTGTATTTCTATCGTTTTTTATTTAAAATCTTTCAAGTTTTTTTGGGTAGTTAACTGAACGAAAATTTTGACAAATTTTTTGTTATATCTCTAAATTTTAGAAATTTTTTACTAGTATAATTTCTGGAAAATAAGACTTTCAAGATTTTTTAAAAGATTTTCCCAGTAAAATATTATTTTAAAGATTAAGGTGATCTTTTTTCTGAATTGTTTAGCAAATTTTTGGGATTCTATTATGGGTTGGTATTTACTGCAGGCAGCTCCAGGATATCATATGGCAAAGCAAATTATTAAACTGATCGGCTGTGTTGGCGATGTAATAAACCATGATCCAATTGTTGGGGATAAACTGAAGGTTTTAACTTTTTTTTTTAAAGGATACAGAAAAAAATTTCCTTTCGATGGCATTATAAGAGAAGGGATGGAGTTGATAATGAAATTTTCTATCAAAAAACGCCGAAAAGTTCTACAAATTCCAGCACTCATCAATTGCTCCAAAAAAACTGGTCGTTTTAGGTGGTATTTCTGGAAAATTATCGCGTTTCTCTAGCAGAAAAAATTATTCCAGCTGCAGATCTCAGTGAACAGATCTCAACTGCTGGTACGGAAGCTAGTGGAACGGGTAACATGAAATTCATGGTTAGTTTTACAATTTCACTTCTACTAATTATCATTCTAACAGCCTGTATTATCTGATAATCTTGTATCCTTTGAAGTTCTTCATGACAGCTAGCAGTAATGTCATTTCGGTGAATAATAGTTAGATTTGTAGAACTTGTATGAGAGTTAATTGATATTATAGTGATTCTACTTTGTAACATGAAGTTTATTGTAGAGATTTTAGCGATGCATGGAAAAATCAACGAAAAACTCATAAACATAATGAATTATATGGTTTATGAATGAAATTTAGTGAAAAGATGAAAAACAAGTAACACTATAAATGTGGAATTATTTAAGTTGAATGGTGCGCTAACAATTGGTACTCTTGATGGAGCTAATGTAGAAATGATGGAAGAAATGGGTCGTGAGAATATTTTCATCTTTGGTATGGAAGTTGATGATGTTGATGCACTTGGCAAAAAAGGGTAAGTTTGTCAATGACATGGGATAATATTTTATACTTATTCCTACATGACAACCTAAAAAGGCTTTCGTTGCTAAAAGTTCTTTATTTATCATTTATATATCATTCTTCTTTTTTTTTCAGTTACAATCCAGAGGATTTCATTAACAGAAATCCAGAACTTGCAAAAATTATTGAGCAAATTGAATCTGGTTTCTTTAGTCCTGATCAGCCTAATTTACTGCAAGATGTTGCAATGGCATTAAAGAAATGGGATCGGTAAGTTTTTCCATATGTTTGTAAAATGTTATTATGCAGAATGAGAGAGAGACGTTCATGGGAAAAGTATGGGCAAATATTATGCGAGGGATACCTAAGGATTATTTAAGGTATTGTTATAAGGGGTTGAACTCAAATTAATTTTTACTTTTGAAACTTTAACTCGGTTGAAAAATAAATGTATTTTAATTAAAAATTTTTTTTAAGTTTTATGGTGTGCGCTGATTATGATGCATTTATCAAGTGTCAGCTGGAAGTAGAACGTACTTATCAGGTTTGTATGTTGGTTCATTTTATCTTTAACGTTTTTTGGAATATTTTTCTGAATTCTCAAACGGAAGTTAAGTTATTATTGAAGCTTTTATTCCTGATAAAAGACTCTTTGTAAACCTTATTTAACTTATTTATCCTATGTTTGCATAATTCAACTTATTCTCTTTATTTGCTTTAAAACGATTTCATGTACCGAATGAAAATCTTTCCAGAATGCGGATAAATGGACACGTATGGCTTTAATGAACATTGCAAGTAGCGGTAAATTCAGTACGGATCGTACAATTGCAGAATATGCTCGGCAGATTTGGGATGTAACACCAGGCGAACTTAAATTGCCGGCACCATTCGAAAGTTCCGAACATCAACAGCAGCAGAATAGCAAATAAAACCATTTCGACTCCACCTTTCTCCCTCTTTTTGTTCATATGCTTTTGATTAGATAATATATGATTTCCATGATAAGAGGAATGAGCTTGTTAGATAAGTTTGTCAGGAAGACTGATAAGGGTCGTGATACGACATGTAAGCAATGATAGAAATTGATACAGTTTTCCTTGTAGTTTCTTCTAGGTTTTTTTTTCTCTCATTTTTTCTTTAAGGGTTAATCGTGTAGGTTTTTTCTTTATTGTTTTCCTTTTCCTTTTTTTTTAAAAAAAATATGGAATTAATTATTCAATGAAATTACTGGAATTGATTGAGTGCGATAATTTATCTTTTTTTTCTTCCTATATAGTTAACTGTATTATTTGTATTTGAGTAATATATATGTTAACGAATATCGATATGCCTTTACATTTGTGCCATGAATTTTTTTTTTCAAAATGTATTTTTCGGTACTGTAGCATGCCTTAATATATTTAATGAATTTAGCTTTATGAATTTAAAAAACAAGATGTTTTCTATTTCATATCTATCTATTATTAAAAGAATTATTCAATGAAATTATTGGAATTGATTGAAGTGGTCAACTTATTCCAATCTTATCTTTTGAAAATTTTTAGATTTGAAAGATTTTTTTGTTTTCGAAATTACGTTCGATAAGTGTTTACACTTTATTTTGTTGCTTTATTAACTTCACATCATTATCATAATCATCATAGAGATTTAGAGCTAAGAGAAAACGTTTTAATTTCCGATCATTATATTCGATTAGTTGTGATGGAAGAATGATAATACTGTTTAGTACATCGAAATGACTACATAATTAACGAATCAAAATGACCAACATAATTGCCAAGTTGAAATGGTCACATAATATTTAAAGTTAAAGGAAATGTATAAATGATGGAAATATATGCAAATATAAGCAGATCGATAGAAGTGATGCTGGATTATGTATGAAATCTTTGATCTTATAAAAAACCTTATGCATAGAAAATTTTTTTCTTAAGCATAAATTAAATTTTCTAGTTCTAAAAAAAAAAAAAAGGAGTAGGACTCATTTGCTACAATATTTATTGTCTTTCTAAATTTCATTGAATGCAATATTAGTAATTAGTTTTTTTAATTTTCACAAATGAGGTATTGATTTTATTCGTAAGACTTCTTTTACCATTATACCTTATCATGACAATAGCTTTATCGATTTGTATGCTTTTAATTAAGAGTAAATGATTTTTCTGAGTATTTTTCTATTTTTAAATTTAACTTTTATGAATGAAAAAGATACCAACAATAGTTGAAATTGTCGAACTATTGTTTAGGTAATTAAAGGTAGGAGTATGAGATTAATGGTTGATATTAATAGATAGGTAAGATTATAGAAAATCTAACAGAGAATTGAGTTTTTCTGGGTTTCCTTCTTGAACAGCTTGTTTGAACTATCGAAATAAAAATGACGATGACAAATTTCCAATTATAAAAAATGTATCTATATGATTACGATTGTGATCGTGATTATTTAGTTATCACAATAATGAAAAGTGATAATTATTGCTATGGGATATGGAGCATTCTTGATCTACGGGTGATGTTCAAAATTTATCTCCTCAGATGAACAACTGCAGTAGCGAAGTTGTACAAATATGTATATTGAATGGTATTATTCTAATTTTTATCGAATAATTTAAGAGAACTAATTTCAAATATGTCAATTCGGCCATCATCGTCTCACGTTACTTCAGCGGATGATTCACCTTCGATACGTTTGACTGAAGAAGATGATGAACTTCCCAATACTCAGGTAATGATGTATAAAATGTATTTATTGATTTATAACTTGCTCTAAGTTGAACTATTGAGTTGATTGAGTAATTTCAATTATATAGCAAATGTTAATCATTCTTTTACATTATTTACTAATATCTAGCAAATATTTATATAAGATTGCAATTAGCTGCTGTTAATAAATGGCAATAATACAGATAAGTTAATTGAATTAAATAATTTCAGATGTTGCAACGATATATGGTTGATATTTATGCAATTACTGGTGCAATTGATGATATTGGCATGGTATATCGGAATCTAAGACCAATATGGGCAAATAATGCTGTTTCACATTTGGTGGATCCTTGCATAAAAATTTTATCAAAAATCCCGAGTTCCAGGTATAGTTGATATATTTTTTGTTTTGTAGGAATTCATAAAAGAAGTGAAATAGCTTTTACATTAGATGATGATTCATCGGGGGAAAATTTTGATTGCATAAGGGAAATTAATTTTTTAAAAATAGCATTATATGTTAGTATAATGGGTGTCATATGAAATTTTCGGTAAATTTTAAGGCAAACGTTTGAACTAATCGAAGTGGTTCTGGTAAAAATATTTTTGCTTAAATCTGATTGATGACTTACACTTTTATTGCCAGAGTTATCATGTTAGTCAGAGAATTGTTAAATATACGAGTGAACTTTATTATCGTCATTACTTATTTATAGGCCTGCTGTTTTGAACTATATTGGCATGCTGACACATGAAGCAACACATTTGTATTTATCGAAAAAAGAAAATCCACATATTGGTTAGACTAATTTAATTTACTCCAAAATTTCCACGTAAATGACGGATGGTAAGTTAAGCATTATATAAGGGAATAGTCATTGAACATAATTATGGTTGACCTACTGGTACTATGTTAGTAATAGAGAAGGTATGAAATTAAATGGTAATTTGATCTTAATTGTCCAAATATCACCTAAGGCTTGGACGAAAGAGATGAAGAGTAAGATAGGGATTTTAGGTTAAGTCGGATACCTGGAGATAGGGAAAAAGCGAGAGTGGACTTGTTCAGTTCATTTATAATCACTAAAGAAGTAGAGCAGTGATTGGAGAAGTTACAAAAATCGAAAAACAATAGAGTTGTATATCATCAGGAATACTGTCCGTTATTTTGCTAAGTTGCGGTGAGTTGAACTATGGAATGGTTGATGAACGATTTGGTTGAAAGGAGACGATTTGTAGCCACTATTAAGGACTTTTTTTAAGGGATTGATATATCTTTTGCAGCACGATATAATTGTACAAATCTTGGAATATTTCTTGCGTTAAATAAATTCTGATTACTCTCGATAATGTTACAGTTCTTTAATTGGATTTCATTTTTTTAAATTGTAAGTTTCGAAGTTATCAAAGGTATTTATGTCTTTTTTTTGACTGAAAAGACATAAATTATTCTAAGCATTTCAGCAGCCGATACTGCTAACATTGAGCGTGCCATACGGAAGCTTACAAGTGAATTTCGACGTCTACTAACTAGAACACAATCGAAAGGCTTCGCATTTGACGTACTTGTGGTACATTTTCTTGTTTTATGTTTCCTGACTTGCTCACTGATGTTCTGATTTACGCTAACTGGAAGAGTTTCTGAATATGAAAAGCATGCAGGAAAATTTCGGTTTGTCAAGGAATTAAATCGGATAGAATGGGTTGCGAAAGAATCAGGATAGCTTACCCATTAATTTACTTATTCTAAGGGAACCGATAGACTTAACGAAGAGCCTTTAGTGATTATACTCGTGAGAGTATTTCAAAAGAGTAACCTTATAAGTGATATGTGTCTCATTATCAGATTTGTCGATCACTTCTGATAGATTTGAGAAAATAGATGGCATGAAACATTGAAAGAAAATTCCGATTGCAATTGTTATCAATCAAATTTCGCATCATTTAATAGTGGAAAAATTGCATTAAAATCGAAGAAAAATGGGCGTATAAAGTAAAGAATAAGAAATTCAAGTTTTTTCTTAAAAATGCTCAGAAATAATCCGCAGTTCTTTTTTTTTCAGTGGGCTTGCAATCTGTTTGTTGAAATATGTAAATATAATTACGAACGTCCAATTGCAAAAAATGCTGGCATTACGCCACCTGCTTTGCTTGCATTATTTGATTCATGCCCAGCCGTTTCTAGTGTTATCAAATTAACCGATAAGGCGATCGCTTTGCTGTGAGTTTGTTCAAACAAATCTTTATTTGAATTTTGGATGAGATTACTTAACCAATGCTACTAAAATTAAAAGAAAAAGAATTACCACCGTTCTTAACATACTTTTCTAGAGTAAGGTTGGAAGTTATAAAGTGTTTAAGAATCACGGAAATATGTTTTGACGAATACAAGATTAAAGGAACAAGAACACAACTATGTTTGTAGTATTTAAGAATAGGATGTTCATCTTTTTTTTTTAATTGTCTTTAATTGTTATTTGTCAATAATTTCAGATTAAATACTACACCTGACGAATGCCTCTCTATACTGATTGATGCTTCCGCACATGGTTTCTGCTTTGCTTGGATATGGTTACACATTGCGTAAGTTCAACTTTAGCATTTTTGAGGATTTTCGAAGTTTTCATAGATTTTTTAGTGTTCTTTGTTCCTGCATAAACAGTAACAAATAGTTGATTTATGTGTTATATGAAATTTCGAAACTACGAATATATGAAACTTCGAAATTACGAATTCATATGAAATTTCAAAATTATATGAAATTTCAAAAAAAAAAAATAGTATTATATGAAATTTCGAAATTACGATGGGCTTAATTATAGGTTCTATAAAATTGCTGTAAGTTCTCAATAAATTCCTTTTTTTTTTTCAATGCCTAAAAATCAAGCTTTGAAAAATGTTCTAGTTTAAAAAAAATTGGTCTTTCTCTTTATAGTTCTTCGTTTCCGGATACCATTGTTGCCCATTTGTTAAAAATTGGAATACAAGATTTCAAGCACTATCTCAACACAGTACTGGTAATTCTTCAGTTCTTCATGAACACTAATTCGAAATTGATTTTCAATGTAACAATCTATGATATATCAGCTTAACTAACGTTACTGCCAATAAGTTGTAGAATGGCGAGTATTTTCCATTACTGCATATACATTTTAATTATTCAATGAATTCTTGGTCGAGACTTTGAAAACTATTTACTGTGATTTAAATCTTTTAAAATTTGTTCATCTTACTCATCGCTATCATGTTTTTTTATTTATTTTTTAAGTTGTTTTTTTAGACCTGTTTTTTAGATCAGTCAAGTACCTATAGAAGTTCATGAAAGTTATAAGCAAAAATTTCTGTCAGTATGTGATGTGTTCACTTTTCTTGCAACTCAAAACAACGCCGAATTAAGGAATGCAATGCGAGAAATGATATGCGTATGTTTTGTTATCACTTATCCTGAATGTTAATATTAAGTAAAAATATGAAAACACGATCTTTGTAATTGATCTTTTGTTGATTAGTTACGTCAGTTTAAGTTTGTGCTCACCAAATGAAGCTGATAGTGTGATAACTGCAGTAGTTGCAGGATAGTTTCCATGTTGCTTTCATCTAAAAAGAAATAAAAGTAAAAATTACTTTGAAGTGACTTTTTTTGCAGAATGATCGAGATGTCTTGGAAAATGCAACAGCTCTCCCAGAACAGCTGCAGAATTTATCATTACCATTTCTCATAAAAATGGTAGCAAATTCTCCAGATATATTGCGATTTTTAGTGCATAATGTTTACGATTTGGGTTAGTTGTCTTTTGTAATTTAATTAGATATTCTAGGAATTTAATTAGTTGAAAAATTTTATTTTTACTTGCATCCTTCAAAAGGATCATATAAGATTTTACCTCTTATGATATTTTTCTATAGTTACTACAAGTGGACTTCCAAAATTAACCAATTCTATTTGGAAAATAAAATTGTTTATTGATAGAGATTTCAGTTACAACTGGTTTTATTATCAGTGGTGCGAAATATGTGTCACAACTAAACAAGCAATGCCTGCTACCATTATTGCCAAATATGGAATATACTTATACTGCATTTATGCGTCAAATAACATTTTATCTAAATTCGGATGCTTTGGCACATATCGTGGAACTAATATTACCAATAGCTTTCGATGATAATATTTTCGAAAGTTTGCAGTGTTTTTTTTCTTTCTTTTTAAGTCTGAAGTAATTGACAAATTAAAATGATTCTTTTTCCCTGAAAAATAAATCCTGTTTTTGTTTTTACTTGCACATATCTATCAGTGGTCCTTTTGTTTCTTTTATTACCATACCATATATCATATTGTTTTTCAAACGCTTTTTGTTAAACTTAAGTTCTAATTTAACGAAGTTGAATATCTCACAAAAGAAGTGTTTGTCTTTATGAAAAACGCTTTGAAAATAAAAATGCTAAAATGTCAGGAAAAAAACTTCTAAATTTGTTCTTTCAGAATTCGGTGATTACGATCAGGCTTTCCAGGCATCGATGAAAGATAGTGCTTTGCAAATCTTGGTAAGTTACAACTCATGCTTATGTTCAATTACAAACTTGAAAACGAAACACATGTTAATTTTTTTATCTTTTACTGCTATTTCTAGACAGAGATAATTGGGATGGTGGTATCACTGGTTCATAATCAAGCAATGTATAATGTCGGCGAAAGTGCTCTCTTGAGACGATGTGCTAGTAGTTTTGAAGTTCTGGAGGAAACAATACAAAATTCAATAGCTGGTGGGGAAAAGTTGGTATTCATCTTACATTGCAATTTTTATCAATCCGTATTAGAATTTAAATTCTTAGTTTTCAGATCTTAATCGTTTGATCAGAAATGGATTCTTATTCAACATTACTTCACTTTTCTTAAGCAAATGAATAAATTTAATGGAGTCTTTTATATTTCTTTGTTTCAGATCAAAGTTATTTATTCCATATGTTCATGCATTTTGCATTGCTTCTGGTCCTGTGCGCACGGCGGAAGTTATTGCAAGATGCATTATTGAAGCAAAAGATGAAAAACAAGTGAGAATCTTTATTCGATTTAAGTTCTCAAATTTGCAAATTTCTATTGCTTCAGCCAAGTTCTACGAATAAAGAGCTACTACTGCACAAGTCAAGATAGTCTTTGATTTAAGATATTTAAACGATCATGAAAACATATTTGTTCCTCTCAATGTTTGCTCAAAAAAGTTGTTTTTTACTTTTCAGCTTATTTGCTTAATTTCATTGTTAACATCGTTAATTATCTTCGCACCGAATACCGCTGAAGATGCGATAACAAATTTTTTCGCCAATCGTACAACGTTAATGATTGAGAAGAAGCGTAAATCTTCGAAGAAACTTATTCGAATTAGTACGTTTTATGTTAGTTATATGTTAATTCAAATTTGAATTCTTTTTCGAAACAGTAAATCTGAATAGAAAGCTAGTTAATTCAAAAAAATTGCGAGGTACAGTCGCATTCGGCTAACATAAGCATTACTCATAAAATCCAAGGCAGACTAGTAACTATAATATAATGAATGTAACTAATATAATGAATGTAACTATGATATTTAACACTATAATGACTATGTCTGTAATGATTAGTGATTATAATGAAGCCGAATGGTAACCTATGATAGTAATTTCTCCAGTAAATGACGTATTATCCAAAACGATCCATCGTCCAAAATGTTTATTTAGATAATTCGTCCAATACTGCATCTTTCGACGATGATTTTTATGATGTTAAATGGTTACATAATTTACGTACTTTGAATGAATGGGAGAAAATGTCAGATGATGGACACATTATCAAATATATAAGGTTAACCCTTTTTATCCTCTTGATTTTGATGCTTTTTTTCTGTTTTTGAAATCTAACTAAGCCCAAAAAAATTAATGATGGATTGAATGTCTATCAGCGATTGCAAGTGTTCTGTTTCAGGTTCGAAATGTC
>NW_018108359.1:27754-36807 GCF_000183805.2 Loa loa | reverse complement strand
GAAAAATTGCGAGATACAGTCGCATTCGGCTAACATAAGCATTACTCATAAAATCCAAGGCAGATTAGTAACTATAATATAATGAATGTAACTATGATATTTAACACTGTAATGACTATGTCTGTAATGATTAGTGATTATAATGAAGCCGAATGGTAACCTATGATAGTAATTTCTCTAGTAAATGACGTATTATCCAAAACGATCCATCGTCCAAAATGTTTATTTAGATAATTCGTCCAATACTACATCTTTCGACGATGATTTTTATGATGTTAAATGGTTACATAATTTACGTACTTTGAATGAATGGGAGAAAATGTCAGATGATGGACACATTATCAAATATATAAGGTTAACCCTTTTATCCTCTTGATTTTGATGCTTTTTTTCTGTTTTTGAAATCTAACTAAGCCCAAAAAATTAATGATGGATTGAATGTCTATCAGCGATTGCAAGTGTTCTGTTTCAGGTTCGAAATGTCAAAGCATTACGGAGAACTGGCAACTGAAGTTTTAAGGTGGACGCTAGATGTTTTATCTAGCTTAAAGCGGAAAGAAAAGGTCGGAATTTGTTGATTTACTTTTATTAAAAGTACTTTGAAATTTTGTCGCATATTTTTTACATTATCAAAAGTATTGCCTTCAAGCAACACCCTCGAATATTTCTAAAAGTTTAGTCGAGAAAGATACCACGATCATATTTTTCAGACCGATGAATCGACAAAAACAATGAGAGATTCTATAGCAGAAGCAGCTTTATCACTGTGTTCGTCAATAGGACCACCATCAGTTCTCGAGCCAAAATATCCCTATAAATTAAGCTCCCAATTTGCTTCATTAATACTTTTGTTGCTTGATTATGTTGGCCGAGGTTAGTACCTCTTGGTGATTGCCTGAACATATTTTTTATGCATCCTTCAGATGAATTTTATTGTGGAAATACAGTGTGCGGAATTATTTTTAAACTCTTTTGAATCATAAATACCATCCGATTATTCAATCGAAATGAAATTCATTAATAATTAGGGTTTTTAACGAAATCTATATCTCCATTTATTGCTGACAAACTATTTAGAACAACGTTATATAATGATTTCCTATGCAATTCCAGAAGACGATCCGACAGGATTTCCTTTATTTACAAAGGCATGCACATGTACTAACGAATTTTTGGCTTCACAAGTGGGATACGTTCGGGAGCAGTTCATCGTTCATTTGCTTGATGAAGCTTTTGCTGTAAGTTATAATCTTCCAGTACTTTTTGCTGAAGTTATCACTTAACTTTGTATAAAATAAGAAAGATTTCAAAAAATGCAATAATATAGGATATAGTACGGATCATTCAGAATTACTATTTCTTTATTCCTTTATCGCTAGCTATCTCCACTAAACTAATTACATCTTTATCTTTGATTTCAAATGAAATTCCTCTTGTCTTTGAGATAAAATTTTCATTTAAAATGAAATTTCAGCAAGCATCACATTTATTTGGTTGCTCGTCATTGAATGCATGGGAAACGGAGTTACAATTTTCGGGTGGTTTTCAGCGAACAAATCATTCAACCGATATGTTAGATAACGAGGAAGACAATGAATTAGAGGAATCACTGTTTGATTTAGCTCGAAAATTGCCATTATTTCAACAGAAAGCTGTACACTTGGCGCATTCTGGAATTATTGGTCGAGGTGCGAAACGGCTGGAAGTTAAAACTGTTAAGGTATGATGATTCTATGTTCATTTACCACTCAAGCTGACGAGTAACATGCAGAGGTGTATAGAAATGTGTGCTATGTTCCTCATAAGATGCTTTTTTCACATTGCTATGTTTTACCGACATGTAATTAAACTTATTTTGTCTTTAGCTTTAAATTTCTGCCCACATTTTATCCCTGTTTATGTGTAACGAATGATGAAACTAACTTGTAGATTTTCACGGTTTATTTTCTTTTTTTTACTAAAATTTCAAATTAATGAATCAAAGTAGTATTGCAGGACGGAAGTACGATGCGTCGTTTAGTTTTCTTTGAATGCCTCCAACGATTTTGCAGTACAATAGGGGCAGACCGAAATTTGGTGCCATATCAACAAGTTTACAAACAATTGGTATTCATTATTTTCTGACTACAGTGTATACAGTGTACGTTCTAGAAGTTAGAAAAAAAAGCTTTCCTTTTTTTTTGTTATCCATAGTATATATTACACAAGACAGATCAATAAAGCATGGCAAAAAAAAGTATCCACACGAACAACAAAATCTTTATGGAACATCAATCTTTCAATTGCAATTAAAGATCTGTTTTTCTGAATCGTATGCTATCGGATTTATCAAACTGTTGCTAACAGAAAATGATTGACAGATGGTATTCATTTTCAAAATTTTGCTTATTTATTGTTAGCTTTATAGGCGATACGGTTAACAGATCGAGTTTGCAAAGACGGTCTTGCTGCTAGTTTCGTTTGGGAAGAATGGGAACAAGCACGCGAGATCATCCCGAGGTTATTGGTTTTTTTTTTCACATTAAAATTTCGAAATTTCTTTATGGATGGTTGAATTAAATCCTTCATTGATGGTTTATGTTGTGAATACTATTTCGAAATATTTTATTATAATAAATTGGTGAATTTCTTTGCAGTGATAATTATAAATGCTTATTATATGGAATTTTTTACTATCTCAATTATTTCACCTAATATATCCACATCCTGTACCAATTTTAATTCATTTTAGGCATTAGCTTGAATTTGGATGATTGGAAGGAATTATCTTCCTTTTTAAACAAAATTATTTTATATTTGTAGGTATATCGCAGTTTCGAAAAGACTCACGGAAATTCCAATTATTTGGGATGTGATGTTAGCATTGGCCGAAATGCACCCTTGTCTTTGGTATTGTTGTCCACTCCTGAAAGTGAGTGCAAATTTCTCTAATTTCTTCGAATCCATTTGGATTGATTATAAAATCACATTGAAAGATGCTATTTATTCATATAATTTCATATTTGTTTGCAATTTCCTGTTATGAATATCTAAGATTTATAATATATCTGACAAACAAATGATATCATTTAGTGGAATAGACTAAAGACTTTTGTCGTTAATCATGCTTTAAGCATATTACCATCACCCCATGTGCTATACACTGTTCAATTCTAGTCGTTTCTTATATTTAACCCTCTACCAGTAAACAAAAATACTTCGAGTAAACACTAGATGATCTAACTAATAGATAGCATTTGTTAAAATTTTTCGAAGATGTCTGCTTTATTCTGGAAAATTTCTACCTCTTTTTTAAAAAATTTCACAAAAAAAAGCTTGAAGTTTCTAATAATTATGATATTTCAGGCATACCTTGCTGTTCTTATGATACAGTTTGAAAATAGTTCGGATCAAAAATCCCTACCGCGTAAACAACTTACCAGTATGCTTGACAAATGGTTTTTATTGGCTCGCAAGGTTTGTTCACTTTTTTCCGATATAATTGGTTGAAAAGAAATAGTTTTGATCCTTAGACATATTGATTCTTTTTTGAGGATTTACTTTCGAATTATGATTTCCTTTAGCGTTAAAGCATATTATGAAGCAAAATATTGAAGATCTCTGGAAATGCTATTCTCAAATTTGATTAATTTGACTGTAAAATTTTCAGGATAATAAAAGTTTTGTTGAGGAGTTTAATGTGATTAACGAAAGAAAAGTTCTTCTATTCGTTATTCTTTCATAATTTTGTAGAAAGGTCACCCATTAGATGTTCTGTGAATGTTAAATGTTGATTTTAATTTGAAATGCTATTCGAATATTGTCTGATGCACTTAACTCATGTCAAAGAAGATAACATTGTGGGTGAAATTCGACTCTTGAGATTTCAAAAACTGATTGCTTAATGCCATTTTTATATTTACATTTAGTACTCAATTTTTCAATGGTGTTTCAGGGGCAGATGTTACCGCAACAAATGGTTTATTGCTTTGAATTAATTACAAGAGTGAGTTATCGCGAGGGATTCGTCATTTTACTTGATATCTGGCAATATTTCCAGGTGCAGTTTTGCTCTTTTTTTCTTTTTTCGTTTCGTAATTTTGGAACTTTAAATATGCGATATTTCCGCCAGCTTTCTGTTATAATTTATATTTCCTATGTATTCAGTGGCATCTCTTTGACGCTAGTTTTTTAGAGATATCAGTTTTTACCGAAAATTCTAGACTATCGCGGGTTTTTTGACATTTGTTACTATTTGATAAATTATGGATATTTTCATTAAAAAGTATCCATAACAGCATCTTTTACCTTCGTTTTAACATACCATCAATAGGATTAATAACAGCTTAATAAGAGAGATCTGAGCTTTATTTCTATTGAATTTCAGTATATTGTATTTTAATTCTTTTTTTAAAGTTCTTAATGACCATTACTGATGACAACTTTTAGTGACAGTTATTTTAATAAAGGTCTTGAACTTGTCGAAATAACTTCCACTTTTTTAAAAAGTGGGACTCAAACTACACATAAAACAGTATATGCGCATTATACGTGAAGATAGAGATTGATTGAAATAGAGGTAGAGATAGATATTGCAATGAATTAGGAAGAGGCAGTCAATACACGATACTATACCTCACTAAAATGGGATGTGTTCTCTACATGAATCGTATTCATATTAAAAGAGACATTGAAAATTGAGAATTATCAATGAACTGAAATCCATATAAGCATAATCCAGCTAAGTCATTTGTTGTTACGCTAAAAGTTGGAAAATTTTTCGAAAGTAATCTTTTCGCTGTAATAAAGTGAAAGTTTAAATTAAGTTGTCAAGCGATGAAAAATACTGATAGAAGTGTAATAATGAAATAATCTAATTCTAGAAAAAGAAAAATATAATTTCAGAGTGTTTTGGATGCAGAAATATCAGCAGTGAATATGATCAATGCTGCATTTGAGCGATCATTGAATTCATCAATCGATCCTATTCAAGTAAGTGAAATTTGTCAGAAATAAATTATTCCAGTTCTTTACTTTAAAATCAGTTTAAATTCGAATTTTGCTTGATATAACTAATCAGTTTAAATTTCGTGAAATATAAAGCTATAGATTTTAATGCAATCTGTATAGATTCCAGTAACGTTAAAAGACTTGCTCATTACTATAAATGATAGATAGCATTTTTTTTTTCATTCTCATCCGTTAAAATGGGTTCCGTTGATATGGTAGTCGCATTTTCAATCTCCAAAAAGCATGAATTATTTTTTTGGGAAAATAATTATTATTTGAAGTAACATTTTGATGCTATAAGATGCGTTTATATTCCGTACTTTCATATCACTCATCACCAATACTTATTTTTTAGTGATGCTCTCGTAATTGTCCAATTTTAGAACTGTAGTTGCATTAACTGTAATCAAATACATGAGTTTGAGGGAAAGTAACTTTTGCAGGGTGATCCGACCAAATTTCGAGAATCATGTCGTATTGTCATACAGCGCAATATTGCAAAGCTCGGTTTTATTTTTCCATTAATATTTGCGGACGAGTTAAATTCAGGGTCTGTAGTTCCGGCCAGATAAGCTGAGAAGTTTGAATCAATTGATCCACTAAGTTAAATTTTTGTATATTTATGTTTTTTTTTTTTTCAGTAAATGTCATCCTATTTGAAGTTATAGTTTGTCGCAGGATACGCTTACCATGTACATTTTATTGTTCCAGTAATTTTTTTTCTTTTTGTGTTTCTAGTTCAAAGCTTTATTCGGAGATAGTAAAGTAATGAATTTAATGCTAAGTTTTTCTGGTTTCATTTCGCTTACACTCAAGTTTTACAAATGCTATTTTCTATTTTTTATTTTTTTTTATTTTTTGGAATTTATTCTTCATTAATTATTTAAATTTCATGCATAAATTGAAGATTGAAAGTGATTGCTTTTCTTTTTTTTTTTTTCAAAAACCTTGCTGTATTATTACCATTTTTGGATTTGAAAAATGATAACTGACTGCTTGTTTGCTTTTTTATTAGTTAAATACGCTAGCATAAATGGCGTTTTTTTTCTTTTTTTGTTTTAGTTTTCATATTTAACAGAAATATCTTATTGATCTCATTGTAATATGAATTATTAGTTTGTTCACACTTGTCATGCCTTATTTTTAATTATAAAACATTCCTTCAAATTTTGCTCCTTTTTTTCCCCTTTAATGGCGAATGCTATGAATCATAATTTGAGGTGGTTTTTTTTTTTTCAATAAATCTTAATGTTAACAACTTTGCTATCATATGCTTATCATTAATTAAAACTCCCTTATTTCATTGGTAATTTTTCTTTTCACTATCACCACCATCAATTTCCATGTGAATATATTTGGTGATTGCTACAAAATCGGAAAATTATATCTTACTTATAAAATTTCTTGATATGACAGGAAGAATCTTTTCAGGACAATTTGAAAAAAGAAATTTAAATTTATCTGGTCTGGAAAAGCAATTCGCATTTGTCTGATCTGAAGAAAGAAAGATTTATCTGATCTGACTGACAAAAGGCAATTGAGAGTTATCTGAATTGAAAAAAAAGGAATTCAAATTTATCTGATCTGAAATAAGAAGTTTAGGTTTGTCTGATCTAAAAAAAAAAAACAAATTCCAATTTATCTGATCTGAAAAAAAGCTTAAAATTTCAATTTCAAAATTTCCACGCAATATCGTTTATATTTTAAACGTATCCTAAGAGATATACAAAAGATTAAAGTCTTGAATTTTAACTTTGATTTTTTTGTTTTTCGTTTTCTTTTTTTTTCTCAACAATTTGCATAACAAAGGTTAATTTATTATAACGTATAAAATCATGAACAAATAATCTGTTGATAATATTTTGCTAAAATGTCAACTTGGTTATTGGTTGCGACAATTCCAACTCTTTCATTCATTTTGCCATTTCTATTTTACATTTGTCCATCTTTCTTTTCTCCACTTTTTTACGGTCATTACAGTATGTTTTTATGTTTTAATTTATCGAAAAATGTTTTTCTCCTTTTTTTCTTTTTTTTGATTATTTCTTTAAGAAATAATTTTTTTATCTAATTAAATTATTAATTAGATTGAAAATTTCTTTTCCTATTTTTTCATTATTATTTTAATAGTTCTGTAATGCAATATTTCTTATACAATATTTTTTACTTGTATAACTCATCTCAAATATCTTAAAAATCAAAAAAGGTGAACTAAAATTGTTAAGAGTTGTACGGAATATATATTTTTCGGAAATTTCGAAGCAAATGATAAAGACTATTTTGTTTTGTTAACTTATCAAATATCTTTAAGCAAATGATAATAAAAAATTTAGACGATGTGATAACTAGAAGCATAAGATTGATTTGATAATTTAGAGGTCATATCATTTTCCAAAAAGGTTATACTAAAATCGATAAGTATATTTCAATGGTTTTGTATAATTAATGTCTAAGAAGTGTTTTTTTATCGGTATAATTTCGAGTTATAATAAAATCCGATATACAAAATAAATTTTCCTGATGTATTTCAGTACGAGATTATGATGATTTCAATTTATTGAAAGGTGTTGTTTCATATGGCCGAAATTTTTATTTAAACGGTGAAGCAGGACGTTTGGGATGCTGGTTAGAAATTGCCGATAATAATGAAATCCGCTAAAATATCTTAACAATTTTCATTCCGGATATCTTGATAACATATATAGCTAATTTAATAAATGCTAATGCGAAATGAAGAAAAAGAAAAAAACAAAAGATTCTATGCAATCTTTTTAAAAGTACCAAAGAAGTTTCGGGAAGTAAATTTACCCAATATAGAAATACAGCAATGGAATTGAAATACTTAATCAGAAATTATTATTAGCTTTTGTTGCTGAAGAAATTTGAGCAAAAAAAAAACCATTTGAATTTAGTTTTTTTTAAAAAAAAGGTAATAATTTCCCCAAAAGTTTTCCAATTCAAAAAAATTTTTGAACTTTTTTGCTTTTGTTAATTGAATGAATAAGAAATTTTGTTTCGTAATTTGTGTTCTGAAAATTGAAAAATAAAAGAAAAAATGATAATTAGTGTTAATTATTCGTTCTTATTTTTTTCAATTTCATTATGCATCAATGAATAATTAATTAATTAATTAATCAAATAGGCATATATTACCGAAAACATTATTTGAACGAATGAAGCGAAAAAATTTATCAAATGGCGAAATGGAAGAATTAATGGCTAAACAAAATTATACAATTGTCATTTATTTACATGGTAGTACACATAGTCGGTAATGAGTGGAGAAAATTTAAATTTTAATAATTTGAATTTCAGAAATAAAAATTTCAACAAATTCTCAAACTTAAACAATTCGTTTCATTGTTGATAAAATAAATACGAAAAATGAGCATTTTTGACCAAAAATTAACGACGAAAATGTGGAAAAAAATGCAAAATTTGAAAATGAACATATTGAAATTTGAATTTGATATCAAATTTAATATTTAAATTTGATATCTTAGAAAGAAATTTTTACAAATTTGAAATAAAATTAAAAAAATTTTCGGAGTAGAATTAATATTAAACGGAAATAATTAAGAAAAGTGTAATTACCAGAATAATTAAGAAAGTGTAATTGATGAAACAATTAATATTAAATAAAGGGAAAAAAATAAATAAATTTATGATGAAATAACCTTAAAGACAAATCGTTAAAAATGCATTTGAAAGAAAAAAGAATGAAATTTAAAAATTTTGTCTTTTCTATCGAATAATACTAATTAATATATTTGTAAAAAATAAATGATTAAAAAAAAATAATTAGTTGTTTAAAATTCAAAAAAAAAAAAGAAAACGAAAAATTGTAATGAAATACTTCAAGCGAAAATCCTTTTAAAAATATATTTGAAAATGAGAAATGAAATTTAAAAATCTTGCTTTTTAACATTAATTAACACTAATTAATTTATTAAATTAATGTGTCTAAAAAGTAGTTGATAAAAATCGATTAGTTTTTTAAATTTAAAAAGAAAAAAAACTAATTATATTTTAGACAATGGATTAATCGAGTTGATACATATAAT
>NW_018108359.1:25637-27532 GCF_000183805.2 Loa loa | reverse complement strand
CTATTATCCAATGGATTTTATTCGATAACTCAATTTAAAATAAATAAATTAAAGTAAATTAGGAAACAAGAAATGATAAAGAATTCGAAAATTATCATACAAAAAAAAAAATTAATATAACAATTATACTTAATTGCATATTTAAATAATCCTCATATTTTTATCTCGACCAAAAGAATTTACCAGATTAATTAATTAAAACGAAATTGCTCCTAATGATTAATTTTATCATATTTAAGAGAAGTTTATTGATTTTTGCCCGGAAATCTTAATCATACATATTGGAATATCTGAGAGATTTCCCTGATATTCGGGTGAATGATCATAGATAATAGACAAAATTTTTCTTTACTTGATTAGGTTTATTTATTCATTTATTTTTTTTAAATGATAAATTATCATAATGTGAAATTTTTATTCCAAAGGATTGCAATTGCTGTAGCAATGAAATTAAGTATGAAACATATACCGCCAACAGGTGTAATTCTGGAAGCACCTTTTAATAATGTCATCGATGTTATCACACAATCATCAGAATTATCAGCATGGCGTTGGACACCTTGGTTTAATGTATTCGTTAAACAATCCATACCACGTGCTGGCCTTTATTTTTATTCTGATAGAAATATTAAATTGTAAATTTTTTTTTTGTTCCAAGTTTTAAATCAAATTTAATTATTATTAAAATTTATTGAAATCTTAATTAAATTTGCCTACTATAGTTAAATTTTAATCGATCATAATTTGCATAATCGTAATAAGAGTAGTATAATTATGGAATTAATTAAATGTTAGCATACTTTGAAGGTTACCAGAAAATTTGACAATAAAATAACAAATTTACGCGTGAAAGAAACGTTATTTAAGAGTACAACGTAAAAATGAACTTTCTACGGGAAACTATCCCTTGTTATATACATATGATGTAAACTTTTCATTTTTTTTTAATTTATATTAGAAAGTAAAAATTAACTTTTGTTATAGCCATATAAGTTATTGATATTAGCTAAGTTAATGTTACAGAATAACGTATATTAATGCTTACGTATAGATTACAGAATAACGTGTCCTATATTAACACTCACGTATAGACTATAGGATGACGTGTCCCATGTTAACACTCATGTTATAGATTACAAAATAACGTGTCCTTTGTTAAATGCTTACGTATAGATTACTGGATAACGTGACCCATGTTAACACTCACGTATAGATTACAGAATAATGTGTCCCATATTAACGCTTACGTATAGATTACAGGATAACGTGACCTATGTTAGCACTCGTGTATAGATTACAAAATAACGTGTCCTTTGTTAACGCTTACGTATAGATTGTTGGATAACGTGACCCATGTTAACAATCATGCATAGATTACAAAATAACGTATCCTTTGTTAAACGATTACATATAGATTATTAGATAACGTGACCTATGTTAACACTCACGTATAGATTACAGGATAACGTGTCCCATACTAATAATGCATGCTGTTGATGATGAAGTGATATCAATATCATTAGCTAAAAAATTACATGATGCAGCATTATCAGCTAAACGTAATGTTCAATTTATTACGTTTGCTGAAGGACGTGGACTATTTCATAAACATATTAATAAAGCATCAGAATTACCATTCATTTTAAAGTTTGTTTCTTTTTTTACATTTAAAAGTTTAAACATTTAAAATAATACAAATCAATTACTTTTTGCAGTAATTTTACCTAATTAATTAAATTAAACTGAATTGGATGAAATTTAAATTTCAAGTTAAATTATTATCAATTTCTATTATTAAATCATTTGATATTATCATATTTTTTCAAAGTATCAATTATTTTTTGTCGATAATTTTATCCAATTTAATTAAATTAAAACTGAATTGGATGAAATTT
>NW_018108359.1:23056-24873 GCF_000183805.2 Loa loa | reverse complement strand
AAAAAAAATTGATTAATATATTTTTTGTTTAAAACTTTTCAATTTTTATTTTTTTAATTTTAATTATTATTAACATTAGCATTGCTTAATTCATTTAATCGATTAGCTAAAATTTTTATCGTTTTAAATTGAGTATTAGCAAAAATGTAACGTTAATGGTTAATCGAAATGTAACGTTAATGGTTAATCGAAATGCCAATTGAAGATAAATTTACATAATGCGGTAGAAGCATAACAAATTTGCTACTAGTGTTTCCATTTCGATTATCTATTCTTTTCATTTTGATTATATATTATTCCCATTTCGATTATTTGTTATTTCCATTTTGATTATCTATTATTTCCATTTCAATTATCGATCTAGATTATTGGTTATTATTTCAAGATATCGAGAAGCTTTTTTCTTAAAAATTGTATCAAAATTTTCGTTTTTTTTCTCCTGAACTAAAATAATTGCGGGTAATTTTTGCCTTACCCAAAAATATCGGGTATCTTTTCTTCATCATTTCTTTCTATGCTCAAAAAATGGCTGATTATTTTTTACCATACCCAACAATATCAGGTATCTTTTCCTTTTTGTATAATTGATTTCTATCACAAAAACGATTAACTATAAAAATGAGAAATTTGAAAAAAATAAAATTACCCAAAAATTTTCTTTGCTACTTCTACAAAGAGACAAATCATTTTTCACTTAAACCAATCTGGTTTCTTTCTTCTTTTTTTTTTTTTCCACAATTAATTACCGGATATAACTTCCATTAAAATGAATCATCATCAGAAAAATGTAATTTTGAAAAGGGCGAAAAAAAAAAGGAATGTAAATTTAATAATAATTTATGTCACATATATTTAGGATGGCACTAATAATTTGATGATGAATGGATGAAATTCAAATAATTCGAAGGAGGGGAGGGGATGGGAAAAAAAAGGAAATGGAAGGAATGGAATTGAAGAATGAAAATATCTTTATACAGCTAAGAATTCATAAAAACCCAAAAATTTTACGGTAGCATTCGTAATTTTTAAGGATTTTTTTTTTTGTTGATAATATTAACAAATAGTTGTCCTAATTTTATTTCTTCTATATAGTAATTAAACTAACATTTTTCCATATTCATTCCTTTTTTCTTTTATTGTTTATTAATTTTAAATTTAAATTAATGTAAGGAAATTAATATTAAAATAATATACAATTATCATTGATTGATTGTAGTATATTGATCACATTGTATTGATTGATCACAAATCTTAAAAATATATATAATCATTATACTGATTATATTAACTGATTACATCATACTGATTATACTGATCGACTATTAAAGCTTTAGTTTTATATTAGTTTTATATTTTTATATTTTATATTTTTTGTTTTATATTTTATTATTATTTTAGTTTTAAATTATCAATTATCAGTAAAAAATTAAATATGTATTATCAAATGAGTAATACATCAAAATTTTTTGTCAATTTCGAAAGGTCATACTACATGACCTATTAGAAAGAAAAAATGGAAAAAAAAAAACGACTTGTAATATTGTAATTTTGATAATTGAAATAAAATCAATTTTTTAAAAATATAAGTAATTCATTAAAATTGATTATAATTTTTATTCCATTATATATTTATTGTTGAAATAATTTAAAAAATTAAAATTTTCACGTAATTTATCCATTTCCACATCATACCTTTACATATTGTAGTTTAAATAATTTTAAAAAATTAGAATTTTTTCATTTTTAAAATTAAAACTTCCAATTCCATTTTCCCAGCCTTTTCGTGCTAATTACATATCGTCATCTAAGGAATTATC
>NW_018108359.1:20530-22258 GCF_000183805.2 Loa loa | reverse complement strand
GCACACACACAACACACACACATACACACACATACACACACACATACACACACACACACACACATACATGCACTGTTATTTCCTTATTGTCGTCTAAAATGTTGGTTCCGAATCGATGATCGGCTATCCAATTGTGGACCGCAAAAACTAAAATATGTTCTTCGAAGGCTATTAGAAATTATGTTCCTTCTTTTTTTTATAATATATTACTTCAAATTTAACTAATACATTGAAACTTTTAATCGAAATATATTTCCAAAATTAGCAAAATTTATTATGCTTGAACCTTGCTGGTCATTGTTGCAAATAAAATGAAAAAAAAAAAAGTTAAATTGGTCATTGGTCAAGGAAGAGATTTTTTGGAATCAAAACTCTAAAAAATATGACATTTTTCTTCCTAATTTTTAAATATCAAATTTTGATTTAAAAATTTTAATTTCAATTTTCAATGAATTGTTTTTTATTTTTCAATTTCAATTTTTTTCAATCAATTTCAATGAATTAATGCTTTATCATAGTGCTTAATCAATGCTTAATTACTGCTCCCTTATACAATGCCGCCTTCAATATTATTGATTGGTAATATGCATAGGTAAATAATAATTAAAAACTTTTTTTGTAAACAAAATGGAAGAGAAAAATACAAATTAGCAGTAAAATTAGATAATTTAACGTAATTTTATAGGAATCCTATTAGCTTGGAATGCTATTAGCTCAAAAATGCTCAATTAATTATTTCAAAAATTTCAATTTTGAATCAATCGATAATTTTATGGTTTCGAAGGCATTACTTTGCAAAAATTCAAAATTCAAATTCATTTCCTTTAATATTTAACATGCAATAAAGTTACGACAAAAATGTTTTATTTAATAAATTCAGATTAAATCAGGCTCTCTTTTTGTTTTTTCATTAATTATTTAATGAAAGGAAATGAAATGAAATGTTAGGTAAACGTGCAAAATTTAATAAAATAATTTGCGCAAAATGTGAATTTATTTGTTTTATTTAACTTCTATTTATTGCACAATTCTCTTTCTTTTTTTTTTAATTTTATTAAAATTTCTTTTTTTCCCTTCTCTCTCTCTCTTAATATCTAAATGCTCATCAATTTACGCGCAAAATGTCAGTCATCTTTTTTTTTTTTTCGATTACATTCCAATGCTCATTTACTAAACCATTTAAATGCCAATTGCGCTTGTACGAGGTAACGAAAGAAAAAAAAAAACAAAAGATGACATTTTTGCTATTATTATTTCTACTTTAATCAATGGAACGAATCGATTAATTAATTATCTATATTCACTTAGGTAAATATAGATTTATTGATCGAATAATTCAAGTAATTAATCAATACTTCATTATTCTTCTTGTTGTCTAACCATAAGATCAATCAATTGGTCAGTATTGATTGATCGATGATATGATAGTGATATGAATTTTCTTATCACTTAAGCAAATAAACATCAAGTAAATAACATATTGGTAATGTAAATAAACTTAGCAAATGTATTCAATTTTGCATATCTTAATTCATATCACTATCATATCATCGTCATTCTCATTTCCTTCGTCATTTCGATTGCTTTTACTAATAGATTTCTTCGTAATTTCCTATCGTTTTCATTCATGATTCTCTATCGCTTTCATTCATGATTCTCCATCGCTTTCATTCATGATTCTCTATCGCTTTCATTCGTCATTCATGATTCTCTATCGCTTTCATTCGT
>NW_018108359.1:18622-19879 GCF_000183805.2 Loa loa | reverse complement strand
CATTCATGATTCTCTATCGTTTTCATTCATGATTCTCTATCGCTTTCATTCGTCATTCATGATTCTCTATCGTTTTCATTCATGATTCTCTATCGCTTTCATTGGTGAAATATGTTTCATTGTACTGTAGAAAGACAACAGAGCGGTTTTCTGTTTACCTTATCTTTTCTTTCTTTTTTTTCCCCAATTATATTTCAGAGAAGTAATGCAACTACAAATACTTCCCTTATTCGAGTAATAAACCCATTTTCGTGGTTTTTTTCTTTTCGAATTCATTTTTCGTGAATATTTCCCATTTCTCTTTCGGTAAAACTAAATTTGTTCATTCTAACTTCTTTTACAATCATTTCCTTTTTTTTGTTTTTTGTTTTTTATTTTTTGAGGAATTTTTTCTGAGTGAAATATTAAAAAATTGAATGATTTAAAAATTTCCCATTCATTACAACTCTAATATGACTAAACTTTTTAATTTAGAAATTAGGCAGAATTTATGAATTGTTTAATTTTGGTGTTGTTTGTTAATTACTAATAAAGGTAGGGAAATTATATCGGATGAAATAATTCATTTAATTATGATTTTCTAATTTCTTGAATTATGAAATTTTTTTATTTAAATTTTATTTGCCATTTTTCTTTTTTCTTTTTAATTCCTTCATTTGCTATATTTTATATCATAAATGCATAGAAAAAAAAGAAGGAAGTATAAGATGTAAAATATTTGTTTACCAATATATGATAAAAGAAAAAAAAAATAGTAAAAGAACAAAATGAGTAAAATATCAAAGAATAAAATGGCGCAAATGTTTTCAAATAATTCGAAGCATTATTGTTAAAATATTTGATAGTAATAGCAAATAAAATATCCAAAATTATTCTATAAGTAAATTATTAAACATTCTAGCACTTAAACATAACAATTTGAATTTGGAATAAAAAAAAAAAAAAAAAAGAAGGGACAATAAAAAAAGAGATTATTTGACCACTGATTAACTTTTTTTTTAATCAGTTGATAATAATAAAACCTTTGTACTTTTCCTCCTCTTATTCACTACTAGATAATACATTGCACTGATTATAATTATCTTTACCAATTCTTATCTATAATAATAATTGAACAATTTTACCTTTTTTTCATATAAGATCATCATATTAATAAATTTATAAAAGATTAATTTAATGATTATTATTGATTGATTAATTCTTATTACCTTCACTCAAGTGCTATTTATATTAAATATATTGTTAATTTTACCTAAA
>NW_018108359.1:15164-17911 GCF_000183805.2 Loa loa | reverse complement strand
AAAAAATTACTTACCTTTCTTTAATTATCTTTCAACTTGGAAATTACTTACCTTTCTTTAATTATCTTTCTAACTTGGAAACTACTTACCTTTCCCTTTTTACACAATTTTATTTTTTTTTTAAGTAATTAAATAAAAATTCTGCATTTTCCTTATTTTCCTCTATTTTTTTTGCTATTTTCCGAATAGATTTTTCTACTTATTGATGACAGTCGTCAATTTTTAAAAATCTTTTTTTTCTGTTAAATTTTATCAATTAAACATATTAAAAGGTTAAGAAGATCAAATTAGGCTTTTGTGTTGGAAAATTTGTGAAGTACCACTTTTACCAATTTTATAATTATCTAATTACCTGTCACAATGGGTAATTAATAACCTATAAAAAAATTACTTACCAATGATGCTATTCTAATCATAATTATGATATAATTGAGCAAAAAATTGAGATATTTAAATGTTTATTTTATCAAAATGAGGACAATATTCCATTACAAACATTATTCAAAAAGAAATCCTTCTTACAAATTTAAATTACTTAACGAATAAAAATTAAAAATTTTTCTTGCCGTTTCTTTTCTTCCATTTTTTCTCGTTCCTAATCAAAATAATTTTGCATATGGTAAAAAAAAAAAGTTCTCCAATTATGATAATATCTTAAATTTAGTTTTGCCTAAATTTAAAAATTAACTTTAAAAAATTTGGTTTTTACTATCTAAATTTAAAGATTAGCTTTGAAAAATTCAAATACAATCAAATTTCGTTCCATCTTTTTTTTCTTGTTTTCATTAGAAATTTATTTTTTAACTGCATAAATTTTTATTTTTTTTTTTTACACTCATAAACTCATTCATTTATTCAATCAGTTTATCAGTTAATTAATTATTCGATCACCAAATCTGTCAATCATTTAGTTTGTTATTTTCGATGCAAAGAAAAAAAGAAAAATTAAAAATAAAGCAATTTTTTTTTCAAGAAATAAGTTTAACTAAAAATTGTCCTCGATTTTTTTTTTTTGCCATTTATACTAATAATTTTTTTTTTGTTGATATTAAAAAAAATTAGGCCATCATCTTAATTATCTGTTAATAACAAATTTTTTTACTCAAAAATTGCTTATGCAAAAAAATGAAGAAAAGAAGAAAGAGAGAGGAGAGAGGAGAGAGGGAGAGAGAAAGAGATGAAGGGAAAAGGGGAAAAAAGAGAGGGAAAGATTTTAAAGATAATAAATGAAAATTTTAGGATAAATTCTTATTTCGTTGCATAAAATTATGCATGTAATTAATTTTGAAAAATATCTTTTTCTTTTTAAATTGATTACTTTGAAATTAAAATAAAGCATAATATTAATTAGTCGATTAATTATTCCACCGAATAACACTATGATATGAAATATTGAAGGAATTTTTTGTTTAATTAATTCCAGTTTCATGTAAATTTTCCATCTTCTTTTACTAAAAATTTAAAATTTAAAAGCTTTTTTTATATTTTAGACAATCAAGCATCTATTGTTATCAATAAATTTTTATCCTAAATCCTTTGTTTCCTTTTTTTTTTAAATGTTAAAACATAAAGATATTTTTTTTTTTTTAGTTTGACAAAATTGTGACAAATCATATATTGCATCAGTGTCGTTATGTTTGTTTGTTGTATGTTTTGGTTCACATTCATTGTGACATCTGCAATTTATCATTAACTTCAAACAATTTTTACCTTTCGATAGGTTAACAAAAATTTTTGTTCATTCTCTGTTCGATATTAAAATAATTTTATTTGCCATCCAATCTTTGAATTTAATAAAATTTGAAAAAAAAACGATAAAATGCTTTAAGGCAAGTTTTTTACAGTTATATTCTTTTTTTCTTTTTTCTTTTTCTTCGAATGATAATTATTTTTGGATTTGCATTTTCGCAATTTTGTCATCATCATAAATGATGATTGATGAAGAATTCGTGTGGTAAACCAGGAATTGAAAATTTTTATAAAACTGGAATTAAGAATTACGAGATATTTAAATGAGTTAATTAACGTTTGGTTATTTTGGTAAATTAAATTCATTTATGACAATTGTTCGATCCGTTAATCGATTTTCACTGGTTAAAATTTAACATTCAATTAGTATCGTCAATCTTTTCAATCGTCATTTCTGTTCGACAAATGCAATTTTGAACAAATTTCAAATATATCAATTTTATTGCTGTGACAAAAAAAAAAAACTACTCATCATTTTATGGCAATTGTCATTTTTATCAGTGATTGAAATATAGCAAAAAGGTAGCTAATTAATTTAAAAGGTTGCTAATTAATTTAGCAAACAATCTAAATTAAAATTGCTAATTAAAAGAAAAATGAAGAAGAACCGTTTAATAATTTTGATATAATTCATTTAAAAAACTATTTTTCAGCAAATTTTCATCAAAAAAAAAAAAAAAAAGAATTTTTAAGCTTATTGACCGAATAATTTCCTATTTCTATCCCAAAAACATTTCCTTCTTATATTTTGCAATCAATCAATAATTATTTTTATAATTAAATTACTCATCATCTCTTTCAAAAAATTATAGCCAATAAAGAATTCTTCAAGAGGGGGGAAATATTTGGGCAATCATTTTAGAAATTTAAATTTCATTCATTCTTAATGAAATTTTATTCCATACTTTATTTACCGATGGATTTGGGTTGCTTTTTTTTTTAAATTTCATTTTTATTTTAGAATTTTTTTTTTTTTTTTTTTTTTTAGAGTATTACTT
>NW_018108359.1:12511-14755 GCF_000183805.2 Loa loa | reverse complement strand
AGATTATTACCGATTTCGGAAAATTAATCAAGTCATCGTTCAATTATTACTGCGTAAAGAAATAAGAAGTAAAAAAAAAAAGAAAGAATACATATCTATAAATTGCTTTTAAATTTTTGATCTTAAAAATTTTGAAAAAAAAGAAAGGTGACATATTGTGTGAAATTTTTTTGAATGAATTTTGTCGAAATTTATTAAACTATTATAATTTGTTGGGAAAAAAAAGAAGCGCTTATTACAAAATTTTAGTAGTGCTAAAAAAAACTTTTAAATTTTTTCAAAAATCTTTCTTTTTCTTGCTTTCAATCAAAAATTTTACTTAATTAATTATTAATTTGTTTTCGACTCAAAATTTTTAGCTAAATTAAAAATTTCCACTAATTTTACTGTCATCAAAAGATGTCAATTCAATGTTTAATGGGTATGGCGTTATCACCATTTTTGAATTTCTAAACCATTTTTTAGTTCAAACATTTTTCCATTCAACATGTCATCCTCTTTTTTTTTTTTATACTTTCTTAATTAAACGAATTAATCCATATTTCATTAATTAAGTTTATTATTTCAAATTAACATTTTGAATTAGTTGTAAAGTCTGAATTTTCAAAAATATTCAAGTTTTGAAATATAAATTTTCTGAAGTTTACATAGTAGCATTTTCTTATTACTATTCATTCGATTACTTAAACTTATTTAATTATTAAATTATAATCATAATGAGAATAAATCGATCTATCTTCTTATCATTCATTCCTATGGTTTACTTATCAGTGAGATAAATATGATACTTCTCTACGGATATTCCCTGTCACAGAGGAAAAGCCCGGATGCTTTATTGAGATTACAAGCAATGCTAGCATATGATTATCATGTCAAGCAATTCTCAACTGAACGGTCAAACAAAGTATGTCCACGAATAGGATAGATTTGTTAGCCTTCTGGTAACCTATCTTAGGAGAAGGATAACTCTGATCTCAAATCCGGTCAAACCCTACAAGGTCATTCATCCAAGTGAAGGTCAACCTGAAAAAACTACATCTTCGGGACATCGCTATCATTGTCCTGTCTCTTGGCAGATAGCCTTTTAGGAATGAAGACTGGGGTCAATTCCACACACAACACTATGCCTCACTTAAAAAGTTCTCTATCAGGCTCGAATGATACATTCACGTTTACAGTAACATAGTAGGTAGACCCTTCCTAAAATCTTCGTTTGCGAAGTCCAGCTACGATGGCGTATGTATGTGTTTATGTATATATGTATATGTGTGTGTGTGTGTGGTATGTGTGCATGTACATATGTACATATGTATACATATGTATGTACATATGTACATGCACACATACCACACACACACACACGTGCGTACATGTATGCATGTATGTGTGTGCATGTGTGGATATGTGCGCATGTTTGTGTGTGTGCATGTGTGTTGTGTGCGGATGTGTGTATGTACCTGTATATGTGTGTATGTGCATGTGTGTATATGTATGTGTGCATGTGTACACATGTGTGCGTGTATGTGCATGTGTGTACGTATACATGTGTGTGTGCATGTGTGTATGTATTTGTGCATGTACGTGTGTGTTGTGTGGGTGTGCGTGCATGTGTGTATTGTATGGATGCGTGGACACGTGTGTATTGTGTGGGTATGTGTATATGTGTGTTGTGTGGGTGTGTGTATATGTGTATTGTGTGGGTGTGCATGTGTGTATTGTGTGGGTATGTGTGCATATGTGCATGTATGTGTGCATGTGTGTATTGTGTGGGTATGTGTGCATATGTACATGTATGTGTGCATGTTTGTGCATCTGTGTGTGTGTGTATGTGTGCATGTGTTTATATATGTGGCTGCAATCATTATCAGCAATATCAATGCTATCAAATCATAATATTAATGAATTAATCATAATATTTATGAATCGTAATACTAATTCAATTTGGGTCGTTTAATTCAGTAGGAAAAAGATAAAGATTAATAATTAGATATAAGTTTAATTAAAATTCATTGCAACTCATTTCTAACTTTAATTTTTCTGTGCATGATAAATCAATTTGTATTATCACTATTTACTTTATCTTCCGAAAAAAAAATTTAATATTGCCATAAATTTTCTCAATATTTATATATCATAAGAAAATTAACAAGAAAAATACATTATTGATTTAATAATTAATGAAATACAGCATAAGATTGTATAAATTATATTCAAATTATTTCGTCGATCCTTTTTCGTTTTTTT
>NW_018108359.1:9767-11952 GCF_000183805.2 Loa loa | reverse complement strand
AGTAGCATCTTAATCCGAAATACAGTACCGAATAACATATTTATTGTTTTTTTTTTTCAATTTTTTAATCCAAATATAATACTTTATAGTAGCATCTTAATCCGAAATACAGTACCGAATAACATATTTATTGTTTTTTTTTTCAATTTTTAATCCAAATATAATACTTTATAGTAGCATCTTAATCCGAAATACAGTACCGAATAACATATTTATTGCAAGAACTTACTAGAAATCGGAAATTTTTTCTTTATTTTTTGAATTTTTTCGACCAAAATATTTTTTTGCAAAAATTTTATAAATTTTTGCAAAAAATTTCATCAGTTTCTTTGAATTTTAGTTTCACATTTACTGATTAAATATACAATTCGGTAAATTAATTTGCTAAAATTTCAATCTTCATGAGGCAAGAGTGAAATGATTAATTTCAAATTCTTTTTTTTTCGTTATTCAATTTTTAATTCAAATACAAATACCATTTAGTACACTTATTCTCAATCTAATATCTCATAACTTCAAAATATAGCACTAAATAACATATTTATAAGCTAATTTGTTAATTCCAGTTATTTCTTTTTTTTTATAATAATAATTATAAAACATATTTATTCTTAGGTATTTCGTAAAATTAATTATACTTTTATTTTTTTTTCATCTTTCTTATCAACCATTATTTATCACTAATACAGTATAATTAATTTTGTTCAATGATAAAATCTGCAATAAAAAGTTTCTCTTATCAATACAACTAACAAATTAAACTAAACTAGACGAATTGAAGGAAAAAAAAAGCATGTCATTTGTAATTATTTTCCCAAATACTGTGATAATTTTCTGGTATATCCCGTAGAAATACCATTATCATTTGGTTTAATTATCATTTTAAGACCGGTTAAAAATAAGCTAATAGCTAATATGCGATTATTTTATTACCGGAGGAAGAAATTATCATCTGATATATTTTCTCCGGTATATTTCTGGTTCATTCATCATTACTGCCAACATGATGAACAAACTGGAAATACAAGCAAAAAGGACATTTAAAAAAAAAGGAAACGTATGAAAATGAATATATAGCAAATAATTTGACAAACCGGTTCGAGCTATTATTTTTCGATCAGTTGCACATTCATCCCATATTATCATCATGAATAGATTGATTTGCTTTAGTCTTATAATTTTTAGTTTAGTCTTATTTTTGATAAGATTAGACTAAAAAATTACGCTCATATTTTTTCACTTTTTTTGTTTTGGATTTTTTTTTTTGAAATGAAAGATAAAATGAAAATATATTTTCATTCATTCATCCTTTTCGTCATCGTTTTCATCGCCACCGCTGTACTTTTTCTTTTTTTTTTGATTCCATTTTCTTTTAAAACTTTACCACAATATAGCTATGACATTGTTTGCATAATTCATTTCGAATTTATAAAAATTGAAATTATCAATAAAAGTTAAAATTTTGGATATGTTCAAATAATAAAATTGTGATACTTTTTTTCCTTTTTTTTTACAATAATTAATTTCAAATATGTAGAAGAATCGGGAAATTTTCTTTTATTAATTCATTTCCGATATGACAAAAATGGAAGTGCAAAGTTTTTTTTGTTAATTTGTTCTTTTAAAATTAGATTAGTGAAATATTGATCCAGCACGATTTGGATATGATTGAATCAGGTATGATCTAGAATATTTTCTTGACAATCATTCCAAATTACTGGTGACACATTCAGAATCAATTGACGAATTATTCAGCATTACCAATGGATCATTCATGATCACTGCTAGAAGAAATCTATTTACAAATATTAAAAAGAATAATTTTCAATTTTTATTTGCAAATATTAAAAGAACAAGCTAATAATTTTGTTTTTTTTTAAATTTAAATTTAATTTGATTTTGCCTTTTTTTTCCTGTAAGAAAGTAAAATTGAATAAAAAAAAAAAAAAATTGTCATTAACTAATCATAAATCATTGCATCATATAACCCACTTGAAATTATATATAATTAGGAAATGCTTTGCATCAAAATTTTGCAAAATAAAATTGTCATTGATTAATGAAATTAAATTGTCATTGGCTAGAAATAATTTCCTTGAAATTATATATAATTACGAAAAATTTCACATATTTGATATGTATTTATTTTTCGCCTTTTTTTTTTTTAATCGACCAAATTAATTTT
>NW_018108359.1:5835-9128 GCF_000183805.2 Loa loa | reverse complement strand
GTTCATATTTTACAGGAATGAAATTTCGTTGTTTAATTTTTGGAAAATTAAACGATGGATTAAAAAAATAATTTAAACGACAATTATTGAAAAAAAAATTTTTTCAACAATTGCTTCCTTCTCTTCGTATATTCTTTGTATTCTTTTTTTTTTTTCAAACGAAAAAAAAAAAAATACGAAATTATTTATTCGATCAATTATCACAATAAACAATGGATGTAACAACAACAACAACAACAACAACAACAACATTATGTCAAATTTATGTAAGTTTTATTCTACCTTTCCTTTTCTTTTTTTTTGTCATTTTATCGATTTTCTTTTTAAATTTTAATTTTTTAATTTTAGTTTTTTTTTAATTTTAATTTCTTTTATTTCCGAAAATTTTAATTTATACTCATTTGTTAAATTCGATATTGTTCAATGAAATTGCCCATTAAAACTTTCTATCATCCAACATTTAATATTACCTCTTCGCTTTTTTTTTTTTTTAAAAAAATAAATTTTTATGAGAAAAAAAAATCGTTACTTAATGAAAGGAAATATTCATTGATAATTGTGGTATGAATGGTTAAGCTAACTTTTTAATTAGGTAAAGCTATTAATTTTATTTCAAGTCTTAGCATATGATTAAATATAACTATTATTATTAATAGTACTGGAAGAGTAATAAGGATAAAGCGAAAAAAAATTAATTATCATATTTAATTACATTTTTTATTTTATATTTTTCGTTTTTTTTTTTTTTTTTTTTTGAAACAATTCCATCAGTTGAATTGTTTCGATATATTTTGAATTGGAAATGAATAATTTAATAATTATATTTAACATTGTTTCGATTCAATTTTTAAATTTTTTTCGTTTATCATTTATTCGATTTTTATTTTTCCAATTGTTTCATAGTGTGAAAAATTTTCCATCAACCAAAAAAAAAAATTCACATTTTTTTCATAATTTAAAATAAATAGCAAATTCATTTACTCATTTACTTATTTATAAATCAAATGTTTGGCATATTTACAAATAGTAAACAGGGATAAAAAAAAAAACAGAAAAAAAGGTCAAATAAAAAAAATGGAAAAAAAAGGTCAAATTCAAATACTTTGATTTTTTCATCAAAAATAAATTCAAAATTTTAATAAATTATTCAAATCTTTTGCAATTCAATTTAACAAGAGAAAATGTAAAAATGACCGATAAAAGAAATGGAATTTATTTGACCTTTTCCTATTCTAAAAATAAATTCACACTTTTCGTTTTGAAAAATTTGTTGAAGTAAAATTTATTGGAAATGATTCATAGTTTAACTAAAAATTTCAACAACACAAATATTTTAATTCCTAAGGGATTATTGAAAAGCATTCTTTTTTTTTTTCCTCCTAAATAATCAATACATTAGCAGCTTTGAGTATTGAAAAAATTGTAAGGAAATCAACAATGATAATAAAAGTTTTACTTTAATTTCACGTAATATCATGAAATTTCTTATCATAAAAGTTAAAATAATCAAAAAATTTGTTCAAAGTGTAATGAAAAGTAAGCAATCAATAATTGTAAATGTATTTATTATTATTTCTTTAAATTTTAATGATTATTAAGTATACAAAGATTATTAAGTATGCATTATTAGTATCCGTTTCAATTTTCAATTTCGTATATAGAAGTTATTAATTCCTAAATATGAAAATTGTTTGTTGAGAATTTTGAAATGATAAATTTTGATAATTTTTAAGTAATTAATAATGTCAGGAAGTACGTTATCATTCATCCCATTTATCACATATCAAATAATGCTATAGGTAAGCTTTCCAAAGGAAATTAATAAATAACAGATGATTTGGTTTAATCTGATATTTAATTACTTAAATACTTCCTACGATATGAAATTAGTTGATTTTGTTAAGATAAGCAAATCATTCATGAACTTCAATGGTTAGATAATGATGATTTGAAAAAAAAAAAAAAAAAAAATCGATTAATGAAATAAAATAAAAAGAAAGATTGAATCGGAAATAGTTTAAGAAAAATATAAAGGAAAAACCAAAAAAAAAAAAGGAAAAACAATACTGATATAATAATTAACATATATTCCTAAATTAATTACTAAACCTAAAAAATTTAAAATCAAATGATTATTTTAGTATATAACAATATTATATTATAAATACGAAATTACATTAAGAAATTATAATTTAATATATTATTATATATTCAAACTCTATAATAATTATTATATTTTTATGCTAAATATCGAATAAAATTTTAGAATTTATTATATTTTCAAATTATACAAAAGTTAAAATATTTTTTCTATAAAAAAAAAATATTTATTAAAAGTTGAAAAGTATTGCATTTTCATTTTTGTTCAAATTAAGCAATAATTTTTTTTTTTTAAAAAAAAAGAAATATCATCCATAGGTTTGTCAATACAAAAGATTAAACTGTAAAATAATTTTTCTTTGTAATGCAAATATTGCTTATACTTTTCCCTCTCAGATGACAATCATACATCAATTTGTCCCCTATGATATTGTTTACCGGTACATCGTCTAGAAGCAATGTCCTTTACGAGGACAAATACTTGTTAACTACACTTTTCTAGGTCACATTAAATTTACATATTTTCATTTTCAATCTTGTATAAAAAATTTAAGCATTATCTAATAAACCATTGTTGAAAGTTCAATTTTTGCTGTTTTTTTTTTGTTTTAAATTTTTTTCAAAAAAAAAAAATTTAATTTTTTTTTTGATTTCTTTCTTTTATAGAAAGAATATTTTTTTCAAAATTTTTGAATTTAAAAATAAAAATTTAATTTAATTCTTGTTTTTCCGTTTAAAAAATTTAATTTAACAACTAATTTCAACTTATCTTTTCTCATTTCCTATTATTGTTGTTATTATTATTATTGCTATTGTAATAGGATATTTGTAAAGGGATTATCAAATAAATAATCCTTCAAATTTTCAGATTAAATAAATGTAATCGAATTTCACGCAATTTGTTTTGAGGTTTATGAAAATCGATTACTTATTTATTTACTTACTTGCTAGCTATTTATTAGCTTACTTATTTGCTACTTATATACTTTCTATACTTAATTATTCATCTATTTACTTATCTTTATCACTTATTTACCTGCCTATTGTTACTTACATCAATTAACTACTTACTTATTTGCTTTTTTATTTACTTATGTTTTTTTCCTATCGATTTACTTACTTACTTCCTTAAATTACTTACTTACTTATCTCACTTACATTAGTTATTTACTTACTTATTCGCTTTACTTACT
>NW_018108359.1:0-5620 GCF_000183805.2 Loa loa | reverse complement strand
TATTTGCTTTTTTATTTACTTATGTATTTTTCCATCAATTTACTCATTTACTTCCTTAAATTACTTACTTACTTATCCCACTTACATTAGTTATTTACTTACTTATTCGCTTTACTTACCACTTACATATTTCATTTAGTTATTTTCCCACTTATTTATATACTTACTTATCCACTTACTTACTTACTTACTTTACTTGCAACCACCTATTTACTTACCTGCTTTACTTACTTACCCATTCATTCTTACTTACATTAGTTACCAGTTTGCTTGCTTACTTTCTTACCTACTTACATTAGTTATCTACTTACTTACATTCATTATCTACTCATTCCATTACGTATATTATCAGATTATCATTATTATTATCGGATTATCAGTTAATATTAAAGGCAAAATTTAAATTTCATCGCAATCCATTCCATGTATTTTTTTCCATCTCAATGATAACATAAAAGCAAAAGATGCAAAATCGATGATTATCGCTTTGAAGCTATTTGTTAAGCTGTAACATTTCTTCTTCTTCCATTCTTACTTCTCTTTTCTTTTCTTTTCTTTTTTCTCCTTCTCATTTATAGCTTAGAATAGTTGTTTATTTGAAATAAAAAGAAAATTAAATTTCAATTTAATTGATTAAATTTATTTTAAGCTAAAATGTTATTAAAACTACTTCAATCGAATCATTCAATTCATTTCCTTTTTTTTTCCTCTTTTTTTTTTCTTTTTGCTCGCCAATGTAATCGTAAAAAATTATTATTTAATTGATTTTTTTTTTTTTTATAAATTATTATTTGATTTCAAAGTAATCGTTAAAAATTATTCTTTTTTTTCCCAAAAAAAAATTATTATTTGATTATTTGAGAGAAAATTTGATTAAAAGAAGCATTCAGTTTATTGATATTAAATATCAATTTCAATTCATATTTAATTAATAAATAATAACGAAAAAAGATAAATTTTATACAAACAAAAAAAAAAATTAATAATAAGTTAAATTTTGATAAAATTACATTTATTGAATTTTTAAATATTTTTTAAACTTTTTAAATTTCAGTTAATTCCTTTAAAATTCCTAATATTTTCTATTGTTTTTTTACTTTTGTATATATTGTATATTTAATATTGTTGCATTATTGTCATATATCAATATGACATCAATCATTATTAATGACATTTGCAATAAATGCTTCGTTTCAACTATAGTAGTAATTTTTGTGCTTGAAATTTGAAATCAATTACACGATAATATTAAATTATAGCAGTAATTTTTGTATTCAAAATTTGAAATCAATTACACGATGATATTTAATCATAGTAGTGATTGATTTTTGTACTTAAAATTTGAAATTATCAATTTATACAATAGTATTGAATTACTTATTGTAATTCTTGCGTCCAAAATTTGAAATGAAATTTGACGAAGTGATGTGTTATCTGTTGTAAACTGTCACTATTTAACGACTCTTTGCCAAATTCTTTTCACATTTTTGTTTTCAACAAAAAAAAAAAGAAATAAAATTTAAATAATGTGAAAGCCCGCCAACTGATAAAAACCAAATAGCTATTAGTCATTGAATGAGCGCAAATGTAAAGCTGATGAAGCTATGTTCCAAATCCGCCTTTTCTCTCATTGTCCCATTAATTGTCCATCCAATAAATATTTCAACAAATTAATTTCTCTCTTTTTTTCTCTTTTACATTTCTTTAATTTGCATATTACAATAAATAGTATCATTTGATTTTGTTTATTGTAAACATTTTTTGCTAAATATTTTCATTGAAATGAAAAACAAAAACTTAAATATACATTACGTACGTTTACTTACTTACATAATAGTTATGCTAAATTTACTTAGTTTATCTACGTGATAATTAAGCTCATTTAGTTTACTACGTGATAACTAAATTCACTTAATTTACATAGTTCACCTTACATGATAGTTATGTGTACTTAATTTTCATTTATTCAAATTTTTCACGGGATAGTTATGTTAAGTTTATTTACGTTTACTGACGTGATAGTTAGGTAAAGCTTAGCGTATATTACATTTGTTTGTGTTTATTTATATGATAATTAAATTTAGCTAGCATCTATTTTTATTCGTTACCAAAAAAAAAAAAAATTGAAATCTTTTTTCAGTTTTTTTCTTTTTTTCTTCTGTACGTGAAAAATTTTTGTACTTTCAATGAAAAATTCTAATTGTAAAAGTTATTAAAAAACAATTTTTTCAAATTTTATATTAAAAATTTGAATAATTAAAATGAAAGTATCGAAAAAATGTTATAAATTTATTCTTTTTATTTTTAAATCGCTTTTTTTTTAAAAAAATTTCTTTTAAAATCCTTTTTAATTCACTTTTTTAAAATCATTTCTAAAATATTTTAAAACATTTTTTTAGTTTATTTTTTAAAATTCGTTTTTTTTTTTATCAAATCGCTTTTTAAATCGTTTTCTTTTTTCGTTCTTTTTTTTTTTTTTACATATCCAAAGAGATATCAACAAAGAAAATTGATGCTCAAAAAACTTATGGAACCATTTGTGTTTGTACAATAAAACTGTAAAATTTCAGAGATTTTTTTTTTAAAACAATTTTTTGTTTTTCTTTTTTTTTAAAAAATTTAAAACGAAAAAAAAAGAATCTTAAAGATATTGCAATCGATTCAAACAAAAAAAAAGAAAAAGAAAAAACAAAATAAAAGGCGGCAAATTTCTCTGATTTCATCATTTTCAAAAATGATAACGATTTTTTCAATATGATAAGGATTGTGAGGCAACCATTCATTTAACAACTGATAACATTTCAATTCCTAAACAAAAAAAAAAAAAAAAAATGAAATGAAATAATCATTACTTTATTTCTTAAATTATCGATTTGTAAAACATATTTTACATTTACCTCATTCATTTTTTCCTTCTTTATCATTTATTAATCATTTAATTATTATTTATGTTTCATCCTAATTTATGCATAATATACGAATAATTAATATTTGAATTGGTGAATGAAAAAATTAGGAAATCTTAATTAAATCTTAATCCTAATTAATTAAAAATTAGAAATCTTAGTTAATCAGAAAATCTTAAAAAATTTTAGTTAGGAAATCATTTAATCTTAATTTAAATATTTTTATGGAAACAATTGTAATTACAATGAAGCATTTTTTTTTTCTTTCATTTGTTTGTAAGGCTAATTTAACGCTTAAGGATTTCATATGATAAGATGATATTTTAACTTGGCTAAATCAAAAGAAAAAAAAAGGAAAAAAGGAAAAACGCACCTTTGACCTTTTCGAACTTTTTTTTCAACTGTACATACTTTAAGAGAAAATGTATGAGTGAAAAATTTTTGATTTTCTTCTTACAAGCTCTATTTTCATTTGTTTTATTATTTCATTTAATTAAGCCTTAAGCCATTTTAGTAATTTCATCTGTTTGCTTCAACTTTTAATTCTTGAATGTGCGAAATGTAATTTTTAAATCATTACTTTTGGTGAAACCGAAATACTTAATAGTTTATTTAAATGTTGTATTCAAATAACAAAAAAGAATTCCTTTGATTTCATTTCTTAAACCATTTCCAATATTCGTACATTATCTATTTAAGCTTCTTTTTTCTTCTTTTCTTTTTAATTAATTAAACGGAAATGCTCAAGTTAAGTTATTTTACCTTCAGTATATATTTATCCTATAATTGACATTGTTGTTATTCTATTCATATCTTTTATGAATGCTTTTGTAATAATAATTGCTTACCACTGCTTTACTGAAATACTTAAAATTTTTCTAATAATTAAAAGTTTTGCATTTAAGCAAAACTTTTGGATTTTTATATTTTGTTTTTGAAAAAAAAAAGAAAATTGCATGGAAAAGATGCAAATATTTTAGTGAATACTGTCAATATTTGCATGTTACCATTTTCATTTCATTCTCAATTCTTATTTCCACAGCGCAAAATAATAATTCCGTTCCGCTTTGTTTATGATTATTTTCTCATAAAATAAAAAGTAAAAAATGTAAAAATTTTCATAAAATAAAAAGTAACTCCATTCTTTTTCATTCGTTCCATCTGAATTTATTTTCCCGTAACGCAAATAATGGTTTCATTCCGTTTCGGTTATGATCAGTAGTGTTAAAGTCATTCCTTTCCGTTCTATTACTATTTATTTTTCCGCAGCATAAATAATAATTTCATTCCGTCTCGCTTGCAGTCAATAGAGTTATTCCGTTCCACTTTTATTTATTTTTCCATTGTATTAAAAAATGATTCCGCTTCGCTACGCTTACAATCATCTTCCCGTAATACAAGTAGTAATCCGGTTCCGTTCCGTTCCGTTCTGTTTTCATTTATAATCAATAGAGTTAAAACCATTCTGTTTCATTTCATTCCTATTGATTTTTCCATAGCATAAATAGTGATTGCATTCTGTTTTGTTTACGATTATCTTTTCGTAACGCAAGTAGTAATTCATTCCGTTCCGTTCCGTTCCATTTCGCTTCTAATTACTTTTCCGCAATGGAAACAAAATGATTCCATTCAATTTCGTATCAAACTATTTTTTCCATGAAATTTAGAAATTTTAATGCAAATTTTACTTCATCATATATATATTTATTCCCTATATAACCAGTAATTATTGTTATCACTTTTATTATCCATTTGTTTTTTATAAAAAACACAAGAAAAAAGGTCGCTTCACTTATTTTAATTCTAATATCAACAAATATAACTATTAAATTTATTAAAATTTCCCCTTTTTTAGTCTTAAAAAAAGATTTAACAATGTTATACCTTTTGTTTATTCAGTATATGTTAGTTTGATAGTGAAATAATTTATGTTTTTAAAATTTCATTTAGCAATTTCACCTTACCGTCCTTTCTCAATTTCAATGAAATGCAAATTTTTAAATTTTTTTTATTGCTATTTCCAATTTGTTTAGAATTTATTCAAGTAAATAGTTTTGTTATTCATGTGACGATATTATTTTCCTACTTTTTTTTGCTCATTAGCAAATTTCTGACAAAAATACATGATTACAACAGTGTTTTGTTCACGTACGTTACGTCCACCTATAAAGTAATTTGACGTAACGTTTCATCATTTGCGTTGTTTTTACTGACAGTATACAGGTGTAATATTAGCTCGTATATGAGTAATAAGTAGTGAATTTGAAGGAAAAAAAAACGAAATCTTGATGGAAAAAAAGGCCAAATACTTTTTAAGTATTTCGATATTCATTTTTTAAAATATTAAATTTAAATTTAAAAAATATCCTTTTGCTATCTTTTTCTCCAGTTCTTCTATTCTTCCTCTTAAATTTCAAATATTTTCGCTATTATTAACTTTAAATTAAATCCAAGTGTAATAATGTAATTTTTTCAGTTAGAAAACAAAAGATAAAACCTAATTTGTACAAGAGGTCACTTGTTGATAGCAAATTCACATGAACATTTTAAGTTCTTATCATTCATTTTTTAACAATTTCAGTTTTATTGAAACATTGTTTTGAATAAATTTTAAATCTAAATATCGATTTGAATTTATAACTTTTATCAATTTTTTATAATTTGAAAATAATTTCACTTTTATGGAAACGTTATTTTGAATAAAATTTTAATCT
>NW_018108358.1:120289-125889 GCF_000183805.2 Loa loa | reverse complement strand
TCAATTTTAGCTTAACTTCTTATACGTTCTTTTGGTTGGAAGATGAATTTCGGTATTCGACGGTCCACATTTCTTTCGGTAATAGAAAGATAGGAAGACAATGCAATCAAGTATAATTTCCTGTCAAAAAACCAAGAAAATTCGTAATATGTATTGCAAAATCATTTGGCCTTCAGCTAAAAAGTCATTAAATGTAATAATTTAATATTTCTTCGTCTTCTACCAAGCAATTAAATGTAAATATTGTGATTTTTGTATTTTTTGGTTCTACGGCAAATAGTTGAAACAATGTAAATATCATATCAGATTTCTTAATGTTATTATTGGCTTTATACCAATAGTTAAATAATATAAACGTCCTCATGTTCTTGGAGTTTTTTTTACCCATTATATAAGTCTCATCCCCTCCCTTTTTATGAGTTTTCTAAAATATTACCGACGATCGATGATCGATGATCGACAATCATCCTTCCTATAAGCATATCCATTTAATATTAGCAATAATCCTACATTCTTGTATTGTCATTTTGCTAATATAACAATAAACTTTACTACTAATTTATTTGTGAAAGATTACCATTGTATTACGACCAAAAGAATTTACGTAAGCTTACCTTTATTTCAATTTAATATTTCTTTAATAAAAAAAGAACCATTCTTTTATGACAATTTTTAGTGCTCAAAGTGAGGTTCGAGGGCCACTAGTATAATAGCAAGTATTAAACCTGCAAAGGGAAGGTTGGAGAATCTCCTTCACGAAGTAAAGGTAATGGATATGAACCACTGGAGCAAAGTTTAGGAGCGGGAAAACGCTATGAGTTTTAGGAAGTCGGAATTATCAAAGAAAAAATTATGCGAATTAAAATGTGTAGTAATAATACACTGGAATCTATGAATGATAAGTAGATCAAATATATTCAGAGAACTCTAACGACAACAAGAAAGGATGAAGAAAGGTGCGCAGAGATCATAATTGGAGATAAAGGAATCTTTGAGCCAATACATGAAGGGAAAGAAGCGGTTATCATTTTAACTATGTACAAAAATGAAACCGATCAAGGAGTAATGAGATTGTCAAAGAACTCAAACTTACTTCAGAAAAAAGAGCCTTCAGTTCCTCATCACACAATCAACTTACAACAATTGTCATTACCCATCGTTAATGGAGATCCACGACTATGGAGAGAATTCTGGAGCAGTTTTAATATCGCAGTAAATTCCCAAGCTATTCCAGAAATCCAGAAATATTTGGTGTTTTGTTTAAAAGGCAATGTATTACAAGCGGTGAGAGGATATGATATAGTCCCAGAAAACTACGAAGTCATACGAAGAGTGCTAACGGAAGAATATGGTGAATCGTCTACAATAACTAAATTTGTTATACAATGAATTACAATCCATTAAGAGAAACGATAAGAAATGGATTGAATTCGTTGGAAAAATGAAAAGAATTTTCCGACAGTTAAAGGCTCTAGGAGAAAACCTAGAAAGCTCCGGCATAGAAACTGCAATCGAGAGTAGGATGCCAAGATGGATACTAGATAAAGTATATCATCAAAGAAACATCAATGTTCCGTGGTCAGTCTCTAAACTGAGAAACTTTCTCAAAAACATGATCAATGTAAATGAACAAGTAAGAAACCAATTCTCAATTACTCAAGTTGATAGGAACCAATTATACCTAAAAACGCAACATTAGCAACAGTTTATAAAAAAGAGAAGACTCCTCATTTAGCAGTAAAGAGCAAAGAAGACCTAGTGCATTTTGCAACCATGGTCATTGGGATAGCGAATACCACGTCTATCTTACAACGAACGTTCAAACGAAACGTCTCAAAGAAATGAATAAATGTGCTCTCTGTTTTAAAGGAACACATCAAGGTGAGGGATGCAAAAGAAAGGTAAAGTACTTCTGTAAAGCTTCTCACAACAGTGCGATTTGCAACAAGAAAAATGGTAAAACTATATACCTAAATATGAATCAACCAATCGATGAAGTTGAAATTGTTAACAGAAAGGAAGATTGGTCATCTACTAAAATTTCAACTCATATAACTCAAACTAACTCGGTAGTGAAACAATAAGGAAAAAAGAACTTTACTTTTAAGCAAAGAGATAGTGGTTTTCAATCCACTAGTACCACAACGTCATAGAAGAAGCCTTAGCATTGTTTGATATAGGATCGTAGTTATCCTTTCATCAAAAAAAGTGCACCGATTAAATTTAGTAGAGGCGGAAGAGCAAGAGATAATATTAGCTCCACTTAGTATCAAGAAACCTAGATTGTCTCTCACCACTCAAACGCAAATAGGCATACAAACTAAAACAAAGGAAATTATAATATTATGCGCCAATATTGTTAGTTACTTAACTAATGAATTGCAAGTAGTTGAGATGCCGAAGAAGGATCAATTAAGAAGCCTAAGGAATTATTGGAAACAGCCCTATATATTAATTGGAGCTGTTTATTTCTTCAAATTTATTAAATTGAATGGAATTAAAGAATCAAATCCGGATGTTCACTACTTCATACGAAAATTGAGCCGATGATTGTGGGCAGTGGTGATATAAATAAACTTTGTAATATGAATACTAGATATACTTCGAGTGCATTATATATCACTAATGTAAACTGCGAATTGGAGATAAAAAAATTTTGGAAATTGGAAATCATGGAAATTCATGGACAACCCAATGCGAATGATAACGAGGAAACATTAAAACAGTTCAAGACAACGATAAAAGACAATACGTGTGTTGGCCATGGAAAGAATCTAAGAACAAATTAAGAAGCAAAAAATTTAAGAAAAAAAATTTCATCTCAAGGGATCGAAGATTCTTGAATGAAGTACTGTAACCGGTCGTGTAACCAGATTTGATTAGCAATAACAGCTGATATTGTCGTGGAAAAAATTAAGAGAATTAGAAGATGATGATTACTGTTCTTGTTAGTAATAAGGCTTTTTTATAAAAAAATGACTTACTGAATACTGATTGGTTATGTGTTCGAGGAGTATAATAGTTATCCTTTATTGTTGTTCAAATAACAAATACAATAAAAACAGGTTAGAAGTAATTCCGACTATAGTATAGTGAAGTCCAACTTAATAACGTAGGATAACGGGAGAAATATTGAAGTAGAAATTCATAAATAGGAAATAAATCAGGATTGTATTGAGTAGAGTTGAGTGGCGACGGGAGGAAAATTGACATTGGATCTTGTTAGAGATTCTTAGGGTTTATATATATGGGATGTGTGAAGAGGAACAATCATTACATGTTGACAGTATTCTCACAGGTGCAAGAGAAATTTACATATAAGAACAGTTTTATTTAGAAAAAATTGCATAGGAATTATTTTATCTGATGTACAGCTTTCTCACCATTGTATAAAAGATTTTGCATGGGATAAAGCCTTTACAAATTAGTTACCATTATGCACAAATCTTAACATCAGAATAACAACACTTTTACTAGATTAGATAGCTGACTCATAACTTTAAGCATGAGAGAAAAAAAAATGTAAATGCGATCTATTTGAATGAATGATTTTATGATAAAACTATTTCGGTTTTTCCGACAGATATTGAAAAGGCATTTTTGCAATTATTGAAAGATATTGAAACACAGAAATTGAAAAGGCATTTTTGCATTTTTAGAATAACATCCCGAAGATAGAAACTGTATAGATTCCTTTGATTAAATGATATAAATGAGGAGGTAACCAAAGAAAACATAAGATGTTATGGCTTCAAAAGAGTCCCTTTCGGAATGATATCCTCATCGTTTTTATTATCAGCTACACTTAATTATCATTTCGAAAAGTATGGCAGTAAGACGGCCTTAGCAATATGAAAAAATATTTATATGGATAATGTTACTCTGTTTGCCGATGAAACCGAAGAAACCTTGTCAAAGCACAAACCAATGAAAATTATCTTCGAAGAAGCTCCGATGAATATTCGAGAATGTCTTTCAAACGATAAAGATTTCAATGAAAGAATACCCGAATACGGCAAAGCCAAAACGAACAAGGAAAGTTTTCTCGGTATTAAATGGATTGATAAATCAGATGTTATTCGTATAACATTAAAGCCATAGAGTGGAAAGGAAGTAACAAAAAGAACTATTTTACAATTCATCGTTTTCCAATACTCTCCATTGGGTTTTTTCAATTCCTTCGATGATACAATTCAAACATTTACGGAAACAAGACAAATCTTGGGATCACGCCTTAAATAAAGAAAACGAACAAAAATGAAAGACATTAATAAGGGAATGGCCAATAAATGTAATAGACTTAGCAAGATTTATGATAAAATCATTAAATCAATTGGAAATATATATATTCACGGATGCATCAAATAAACATATTCAACAGCTGTATATATGCTCAATTCAGAAGATCAGGGCATGAAATCGAATTCATTCTTAATCTATGCTAAGTCATGAATTGCTCCCATCAAAGGTATTTCTGTGCCGAGACTTGAATTATTTGTGTTAATCGGAGTAAAGCCGCTAAGTTTGTATTAAAACAATTGGAACTGGAAAACGTACCGGTGACATTATGGTCAGATTCTAAAAAAAATGAATCAAAAATTATTCGAAATTACTTCACCATTCATATAAAATCGAATCGAAGAAATAAGGAAAGCAGGTTTTTTGTTTCATTATATACCAAGTGAACATTCATTCATATAGATGAAATAGTCCTACTAAATGGTCCTGAATTATCACACGTGGCACGTAGAAGTTAGTAAAAATCGAATTAAAAAAGGAAAAGAAGGTAACGTGAGAAGTGCAACAATATGAACGCTTAAGGGAAAGCTACTCGATAGACCAAGAAATATGCTTAATCTTTTGGAAGTATATGATATAGAAAGTTCAGAAATTCGATCAGCGAAAACAAAAGAGGAACCAGAAGAAGAACCAATTGCTCTTCGGACAAGAGGAGCAAAGAAAAAGCAAAGTAAACCAAATACTACACAAGCAATAAATTGAATAATCAAAGATTTACTGCTACTAACTACTACTTTTCCATTATTAGTGCAAGTTACCACGAATGAAACTTGCAAGTGGACCACTGGAATTCCATTCAACCCTCCGCAGAAATTAAATTGCGAAAATTATGAATTTTATAAAATATTACCGACGATCGATGACCGACAACCATCCTTCTTATACGCATCCCCAGACCTATCCGTTTGCATCGGAGAACCCGTTCGCATTGGAGAACCCGTTCACAACGGAGAACTCGTTCGCATCGGAGAACGGATCGCTCTGGGGATGCGTATATAAGCAGGATGATTGTCGATAATATTTCGTCGGTAATATTTTAGAAAACTCATAAAAAGGGAGGGGATGAGACTTATATAGTGGGTAAAAAAAAAACTCCAAGAACATGAGGACGTTTATATTATTTTAACTATTGGTATAAAGCCAATAATAACATTAAGAAATCTGATATGATATTTACATTGTTTCAACTATTTGCCGTAGAACCAAAAAATACAAAAATCACAATATTTACATTTAATTGCTTGGTAGAAGACGAAGAAATATTAAATTATTACATTTAATGACTTTTTAGCTTGAAGGCC